>NC_092150.1:7006739-7086739 GCF_045791955.1 Oncorhynchus clarkii lewisi
TCCCCTTCAGCAGCATCCATGAGGAAGAGGACAACCTGAGTCCGGAGCAGAAGGCTGAGCGGGAGCGGGAGCGACGGACGGCCAACAACGCCCGCGAACGCCTTCGTGTCCGTGACATCAACGAGTCATTCAAAGAGCTGGGTCACATGACCCAGCTGCACCTGAAGAGCGAGAAGCCCCAGACCAAGCTGCTTGTTTTACACCAGGCCGTGGCTGTAATACTTAGTCTAGAACAACAAGTCAGAGGTCAGCACTGCGACCATCTTGAACACGTCTCTCTTGCAAAAGAGATTATGTCTATTTCTTAATTCATCTTTCCTCGAATTCCTCGCATCCTCTCTCCTCGACTCCTCTCTCCTCGACTCCTCTCTCTCCTCGACTCCTTCTCAAAACACATTGGAGGAGAAGGTCTGAGGAGAGAAACATTGTATTTTCTCTATCCAATAAGAGATTGAGAAGGAGATTAAGAAAAGACGGAAAGATACATTGAGATATAGTTATTATCTAAATAATCTGTATAAATATAAGTTGAATGAGTACATACTTCACTACAGTGGAACATGAATGGGGTGGCAGGGTAGCCTAGTGGTTAGAGCGTTGGACTAGTAACTGAAAGCTTGCCCGTTCAAATCCCCAAGGTACAAATCTGTCGTTCTGCCCCTGAACAGTTCTGCCTACTGTTCCTAGGCCGTCATTGAAAATAAGATTTTTTTCTTAACTGACTTGCCTAGTTAAATAAAGGTAAAATAAAATTGATGGGAGGGGCTGCGTAGAAGGGGATATGTCCTGTTTCCCTGTCAGGTCCATGAGACAGTACTAACGTTGATGTCCTGTTTCCCTCTCAGGTCTATGAGACAGTACTAATGTTGATGTCCTGTTTCCCTGTCAGGTCCATGAGACAGTACTAACGTAGATGTCCTGTATCCCTGTCAGGTCCATGAGACAGTAATAACGCTGATGTCCTGTTTCCCTGTCAGGTCCATGAGACAGTACTAACGCTGATGTCCTGTTTCCCTGTCAGGTCCATGAGACAGTACTAACGTTGATGTCCTGTTTCCCTGTCAGGTCTATGAGACAGTACTAACGCTGATGTCCGTGTGATCTGCTACCTCTAGAGCGTAACCTGAACCCTAAGACAGCCTGTCTGAGGAGGAAGGAGCAGGTGAAGATGTCAGCTGGGTTAACAGATGCCCAGGGCCTGCAGCAACACCAGGCATCACCGCATCCTGGACTAGACACTGCTAACCCCATGGGACATCATGTCTAAACATCTAAAACAGGTAACAGTACAAAGATCTCCCATTCTTCTTCTTCTTCTTCTTCTATGTCTGTGTTTAGACAGGAAGCCCCCCCCCCCCAAAAAAAAAGTTACTTTGATTGGTATTTTGACCAATCGGATCAGGTCTTCAAATGATATGCTGTGAAAAGATCTGATGTGATTGGTGGAAAGAGATCAGATTTGGGCTGCCTGTCTAAACGCAGCCTTCTTCTTCTTCTTCTTCTTCTTCTATGAAAGCGTGTATCGATCCAAGTTGATATAATCTATAGTGTGAGAAATGTTATCAACCACATGTTTTCTTTCTTTCTACAGATGAAGTGTGGAAAAGGATCATCCTGAGATGGTGAAAGACCATTCAATGACATTCAGTGTTATCTCTGGGACCCAGTAGCGAAGAAACAGAAGGATTTTCGATGGGGGGCGGGGGGCGGGGGGGGGGGGGGGGGGACACAACCTAAAGTGTTACAGCAGCTAATTAATCACGACAGTAGTGACAATTTCCTCCTGATCGACTTGTGCCTAAACTTACTTGTAACCAGCAAATGTTTCGTACAAAATGTTTTTTATATTCGTTAGTACAGTGAATGAAAAATGTACAGTGAAAAAACAACAAACAGAACACTGTCCTGTTTAAAACAATGTTTATTTCATAATTTTGTATCCTCCTCTGTCAGTGTTGTCCTCTTAAAAGGCTCTGCATGGTCAATCCAACATCTAGCAGTGGCCGTACAGCATTTACCTCCACAGAAGTCAGAGCTTTCATACAATGTATTGGTGCTGTCATACGCATCCAATAAATTGGTCCGAACCGCACAACTCACAGTGATTCAGAGATAATCTTTATAGCCATCCAGCTAATTTACGAGCAACTGGCTAAACGAAAAGACAAGATCTTATCTCTACTGAGATGTCGGAGTTTGTTTCCCGGTGCTTGACATAGGAGCTCAGCCAAAACAACATGAAGTACAAAGGCTGCATCTCCATCACGAATCTCCCCATTTGCCCCCAGCAAAATTAGTCTACATTTAAGGCTATTGTTTATTTGTGTATTTCACACTACGTTGAAGTAAAAATGCTTGTATGGCTGTCAACCCCAATACATGTTCATGTCATCAATCAACTGCATTACAGGTAAAAAATGACTTTGACGACCACCTCTGATTTCTGTATGCTAGTGTGTGTGTGCCAATCCAGCGTCCTTCTATCCCCCACGGTCTTCATTCCATTGACCTCTTCACCCTTCTATCCCCATTACCTCCCTGATCTCTTTACAGGAGTTCAAACTAATTTTTGTGTCTTAGAAATCCCTAGACAAGGTATCATAAATATGTTTTTTATTTGTGAACTTGTTCTGATAGCCTGTCGTCAAAGTTCTACATTTTTGTTGTCAAGGAAGTTAATTTGTGTTTATACAGGATGTACCTCCCCACCTACCGTCAACCAATCATGTCAATCCGGAGCTATACGGATCCCTTCGCATTGTTACGGAATTTGGGAGGCGCACGGCATCGCCATACGGAGCTCGATTTGGCCTCATCGAGCCTCCAGGGGCACTGCAGATCAAGCTTAAATTGGCTTTAGGCTGAAACAAGGCTTAAAACTAATTTATGCTTGCTCAAGCAATATGAGCTGGAGGCCCCGTACGGAGGGTGTGACGCAATGGCGGAGGCTCCGGAGGCTTGAGGAGGCCAAATCGATCTCCATACTGCATCTCCGTGCTCCTTGACGAAAGGTGAGGGCTGGAGGTCCTGCATAAACACAAACTCACTTCCTTGACAACTTCCTTTACAACAGCTCTACTCTGCTCCACGAAGTGATGTATGGCCACTGCAGATGTCGGGTTGACCAAGCAGAGCCTTTCAGTTGTATGTACATGCTTGTGTTTAGGCAGAGTCAGAGTTTTTAGAGCTAAGTGCACTTTTTGCACAGATGGATTAATACTTAATTGTTCTGTTTTTTTATAGAAAATATTGATTACTTTTTACTAACTTGCTTTAGTTGATATTTTCTACAATTACTAATATCTAAATATCTGAATTACAGATTTTAAATTTGAAACAAATGTTGTTTTTTTCAGAAATATTTTTTTGTCATATATTTTACCAGACATTGTAAATAATGATACCCTAAACAAGCCACGGCTTAGTGTATATTGGAGAATTCCATAATGGGGGATGTCTGTAAAACCCATACCTTCAGGTATGTACAGTTATGTTGATGAGTGTCACCTATGTCATCTACAGGAAATGTAAACCATAAAACAATTTCTTATCTTATTTTTCCCTACAATTTTCATTCTCAGAAAATACATCCGGTATGTATTATTCGAGGAGTTAATGATCATAATGATGATGATGATGATGATGAACACACGCGCAATTTCTTGAATAGCTGGACAATTCCGCTAGGGGGAACACGTACTTGTGAATAGAGACTGGAATAGGGAGGGGGAATCCCGAGCGCCATAAAACAGCTCCCGCAACACTGGCACTTCAGCCAGGGCACTACTTTTAACAGAACTGCGCGAATTTAGGTAAGACAATCACAAAGATTTTGCGCAGTGGGACACTTTTCTAAACCCGTCTAACAACTGGTACTCAAACCAATTGCACAGTTAGTGCTTTGTAAAGTGATTCTCGTTTCGGCATTGTTTTTGGTAGGCTGTTTTATCGTTCAAGAACATCACGTTTGATCCGCTAGTAAAGGTAGAGTGGTGTTTTATTATCCGCTGGTAAAACTGCATTGAGGATTATCCATGTATATATCCTTTGTCTTTAATTACAATCGTACAAATAGAGGTTGATAAAGTACTTGTGAAGGATACACATTTTTGATATTGGTTAATAATTCAAAGGGGGCTCCGGAGTGGTCTAAGCGGTCTAAGGCACTGCATCTCAGTTTTTGAGGCGTCTCTACAGACACCTTGGTTCGAATACCAGGCTGTATCACAACCGGCCGTGATTGGGAGTCCCATAGGGTATGGCACAATTGGTTCAGCGTCGTCCGGGTTTGGCCGGGGTAGGCCATCATTGTAAAAAATAATTTGTTCTCAACTGACTTGCCTAGTTAAATAAAGGTTAAATGTAAATAATTTCAATTCATTTTTTATATATTTTTGTTCATTAAAGAAGTGTATTCCCACTGGGCAAAAACGGGATTAGCCAACGTTGTTTACACGTCATATCAACCCCAAATCAAAGTGATGATGTTGAATCAATGTGGAAAACTTCGTGGATTTTGCAAAAAGTCATTTTGTATTTTTTTCTCCTAACTTTGAACCTAAATCCAATGACATGGTGACATTTTGTTGTTGAAGTCACAATAGTTGACAAATCAACCAAATGTAAATCAAAACTAGATGTTGAAGTGACAGCTGTTGCCCGGTGGGCTGTAAACACGGTAACAACTGTCACCTATATTAGAAAACAGTACTTTTTCATGTTGTTTATTTCAATAACAATGTACATTGTTCTAAAAACGAACGTGTCTTTTTGTTTTTTGTTCCGTAACTGACTTTCTCTCATAATCATATCATAATCTGTAGATGACAAAAGTCTGGTCGGAGTGTGTGTGTGTGTGTGTGGATAACGATAGTCTGGTTGGCGCGACCACGGCCAGTGGTACTCGTCATGCAGCAGTATTGTCCTGTATACAATAGTTACACTGTTAGCACACTGAATAAACTGTTTTCTATATCAATGTGCTGTGTGTTGATATTGGTGTTTTCTCTCTCTCTCTGTGGCTAACTGGTTAGCGCAGCTGTCTCTGAGTGACATCAGATGCACTTGGGATGTCATTGTTGTCAGTTGGTCCACATGACTTCTCTCTGTTTTGTAAACAGTCACCTCATCCAGCTGATGCCATAGAAAGTGATGTATTTTTCACTGGGGTTAAACTGTTGTAAAGACAGGGGTGGTTATTGGAGCCTCCAGGTTGAGAAGAGCCGTGGTAATGGTTAGTCAACTAATAATGCCATAGAAATAATGCCATAGAAAGTGATGTATGTCAACTAATAATGCATCAGCCTCTAACGTGTTGTATTTGGCGTCTTTTATAGCTGTGAACCTCTTCAGTTCTGAGGGAGGTCCTCTATTCATTCAGGACTAGTGTGGACCCAGCAAACACACAACGTTGTCTTAACGTTGACTCTCTATAAATGGAGTCTCACAGACACGGAGTGAGTGGCTCTTCTCCAGACTTCAGTAGAATACAACAGGGCTACAACATGCAGCAGCCGAGGCCTGGTCCCAGAGGCAGCCCTCGACCTCACAGTGACAGCAGCAGCATGTTCGGGGTTAGGGTACAAGTTCAGGGAATTGAGGGTCTTCCTTACGTTGTGTTGAACGGGGATAGTAGAGCAGCTCTGCCATCTGGTGGCCTGGAGAGCTACAGCAGGCACTGGGACCACCAGGAAGTGTTTGTCAACGCCCACAGCCAGTCTGAGTACACCTTCATGGTGAATGATGGGCGATCTTCATTCGGTAGTCCCAATGTGGAGCACAGACCTCCCAACCACCAGAGGGAGTATGCTCATGGAGGTGCTCTGACTGAGGTTAAGGAATCACAGAAGATTCCGCTGGAGTCCGCTGCGTTCATGATCGACTTCCAGGAGTCACAGAGGACCGTGCCGACATCTAACATGGTGTTGAATTTCCAGAGACACCCAGAGCTGCTGAAACCCTACAACCCAGACAGGAACAGTCTCAGCCCCCTCCTAGTTTCCACCCGAAGACTCTCTGTTCCCCCCACTCAGACAGCCTCTGTACCTAGGCCGGGACATCTCACCACATCTCTCCAGAGTGGGGCAGAGGCCACCCTGATCCAGGCAGCAGGGTCTAGACCAGGAGCAGCCAGGATCCCTCTGCCTGCTGGGCGTGTAGAGTGGGCCCCCACCCCTGTCTCGGCCACCAGCCAAACCCAATGCCCAGGCCCTGTCTCAGCCCCCACCCAGACCCAATGTCCAGGCCCTGCCCCCACCCAGACCCAATGCCCAGGCCCTGCCCCTGTCTCAGCCCCCACCCAGACCCAATGCCCAGGCCCTGCCCCTGTCTCGGCCCCAGCGCCCCACCACTCTTCTTTGGCCACCGTACTAAGCCCCCCAAACGAGGTCACCAACATCCCCAGAAGATCCCCAAACTCAGTGGACACAGAGCCCATCTCCTCCATAGGTAGCCTGATCAACCAGTTCGACAGCCCCCAACAGATGGGTCGAGCTGGGCCTAGGAGAGGGAGGATAGCCCCTGAGGACCGAATGAGGTCACGTAGTGTGGACAGCAGACAACAGTGTCACTCATACCCATTGGACCCCTCCAGCCCTGCCTCGGCCATCAGAGGGGCCAGGGGAGAGACTCCAGGCGGATCCACCAGCGCCCCAGGGTCACCTAAGGTGAGAGGGGCCAACGGACCCTCCACTGTGATGTTTAATAGACTACAGTGGGAGGAGAAGGAGCCTAGCGGGAGGTCATCCAGAGCGGTGAATGTGCTGTACGGAGTGGAGGAGACCTCCATGACCAGATCCAGGTCTCTCAACCACACGGAGGAGGAGTCAGAGAGAGACATTCAGGTAAAGAGATTAGCTTTAGAGGTTTTACCCGGTTTAAAGAGTTTAAAAATATATATATTTTTATTCCTTGATTCCATCTATGTTTTTCCTTGCAAATGTGCCTTTGCTACTGTGTTTTTGCTTGCTCTTTGAGGGTCCCAGTCGGGTTACTGTAAAGCATTCTTTTAACTTTTGTGATTGATTGAGTGATTAATTGATTGATACACCTTTGATATCCTGTTGTGTGTTCATTTAATCAGATCATCACTCCAGATCTTCTGGGAGGTCAGAGGGGTCAGCACGAGGTCTCAATTGAACCACAACCAAATGAAGACACCGCCAAAAAGATACTGTTCACTTACCTCAATGATGGGTGAGTAACACTGGACTAAATCAACCGCGGAGTACCTGTTTAACCTTTATATTACCTAGAGGCTTTTTTTGAGGTGTGACATAACTTCCTTGGAAAGATACCAGCTAGAATGTTTTCCCCAAAGAGGGTTGGGATCAATTCCGATCTCATTCCATTTCCAACGAGGAGAATTGAAATTTCAGTTTACTTTTTTAATTGATTGAATTAAAATGGAACTTAATGACCCCCCGATCCTGATCCCAAGTGACCATTACACATTTCTCATATCCTGCCTCTCATATCCTGCCTCTCATATCCTGCCTTTGATGAGCTGAGGGAGAGAATGTGACATACAGTTGTTAGTCTGATAAAGGATTGCTGTTTCAGCACACACACACACACACACACACACACACACACACGCCAGCTCAGGAATACAGACTGCGATGATGAACACCCTTCCAAATAGCCAACAATGGAATATCAGTTTCACCTCCTGGCAACATCTGCAATATGTCGGTCCTCTGAAGCTCAGTTAGTATAGAATGGAGCTTGCAAAGCCAGGATGGTGGGTTCGATTCCCGGGGACCACCCGTATGTAAAATGCATGACTGTAAATTGCGTTGGATTAAAGCGTCAGTGTAAATGGCACCTATTAATATCAACATTTGAAACGTGTCAGTTTTAGTCTGGCGTTACCATTCGACCAAGGTCTTGAAGGAACGTGAGGAAGCCTGGAAATGGAGGCTCTGTCAGGCTTTAGCACAAAGCTTAAATAAAGGTTAAATAAAGGAAAATATATATAAATATCACTGTTGTTCTGTATACTAGTTATATGACTGGGGTATGTTGTTCTGTGTGCTAGTTATATGACTGGGGTATGTTGTTCTGTATGCTAGTTATATGACTGGGGTATGTTGTTCTGTATGCTAGTTGTATGACTGGGGTATGTTGTTCTGTATGCTAGTTATATGACTGGGGTATGTTGTTCTGTATGCTAGTTATATGACTGGGGTATGTTGTTCTGTGTGCTAGTTATATGACTGGGGTATGTTGTTCTGTGTGCTAGTTATATGACTGGGGTATGTTGTTCTGTGTGCTAGTTATATGACTGGGGTATGTTGTTCTGTGTGCTAGTTTTATGACTGGGGTATGCTAGTTGTATGACTGGGGTATGTTGTTCTGTATGCTAGTTATATGACTGGGGTATGTTGTTCTGTGTGCTAGTTATATGACTGGGGTATGTTGTTCTGTGTGCTAGTTTTATGACTGGGGTATGTTGTTCTGTGTGCTAGTTATATGACTGGGGTATGTTGTTCTGTATGCTAGTTGTATGACTGGGGTATGTTGTTCTGTGTGCTAGTTGTATGACTGGGGTATGTTGTTCTGTGTGCTAGTTGTATGACTGGGGTATGTTGTTCTGTGTGCTAGTTATATGACTGGGGTATGTTGTTCTGTATGCTAGTTATATGACTGGGGTATGTTGTTCTGTGTGCTAGTTATATGACTGGGGTATGTTGTTCTGTGTGCTAGTTATATGACTGGGGTATGTTGTTCTGTATACTAGTTATATGACTGGGGTATGTTGTTCTGTGTGCTAGTTATATGACTGGGGTATGTTGTTCTGTATGCTAGTTATATGACTGGGGTATGTTGTTCTGTGTGCTAGTTATATGACTGGGGTATGTTGTTCTGTATGACTGGGGTATGTTGTTCTGTGTGCTAGTTATATGACTGGGGTATGTTGTTCTGTGTGCTAGTTATATGACTGGGGTATGTTGTTCTGTGTGCTAGTTGTATGACTGGGGTATGTTGTTCTGTGTGCTAGTTATATGACTGGGGTATGTTGTTCTGTATACTAGTTATATGACTGGGGTATGTTGTTCTGTATGCTAGTTATATGACTGGGGTATGTTGTTCTGTGTGCTAGTTATATGACTGGGGTATGTTGTTCTGTATGCTAGTTATATGACTGGGGTATGTTGTTCTGTGTGCTAGTTATATGACTGGGGTATGTTGTTCTGTATGCTAGTTGTATGACTGGGGTATGTTGTTCTGTATGCTAGTTATATGACTGGGGTATGTTGTTCTGTATGCTAGTTATATGACTGGGGTATGTTGTTCTGTGTGCTAGTTATATGACTGGGGTATGTTGTTCTGTATGCTAGTTGTATGACTGAGGTATGTTGTTCTGTGTGCTAGTTATATGACTGGGGTATGTTGTTCTGTATGACTGGGGTATGTTGTTCTGTGTGCTAGTTATATGACTGGGGTATGTTGTTCTGTGTGCTAGTTATATGACTGGGGTATGTTGTTCTGTGTGCTAGTTATATGACTGGGGTATGTTGTTCTGTATGACTGGGGTATGTTGTTCTGTGTGCTAGTTATATGACTGGGGTATGTTGTTCTGTGTGCTAGTTATATGACTGGGGTATGTTGTTCTGTGTGCTAGTTATATGACTGGGGTATGTTGTTCTGTATGACTGGGGTATGTTGTTCTGTGTGCTAGTTATATGACTGGGGTATGTTGTTCTGTATGACTGGGGTATGTTGTTCTGTGTGCTAGTTATATGACTGGGGTATGTTGTTCTGTGTGCTAGTTATATGACTGGGGTATGTTGTTCTGTATGACTGGGGTATGTTGTTCTGTGTGCTAGTTATATGACTGGGGTATGTTGTTCTGTGTGCTAGTTATATGACTGGGGTATGTTGTTCTGTGTGCTAGTTATATGACTGGGGTATGTTGTTCTGTGTGCTAGTTATATGACTGGGGTATGTTGTTCTGTATGCTAGTTATATGACTGGGGTATGTTGTTCTGTGTGCTAGTTATATGACTGGGGTATGTTGTTCTGTATGACTGGGGTATGTTGTTCTGTGTGCTAGTTATATGACTGGGGTATGTTGTTCTGTGTGCTAGTTGTATGACTGGGGTATGTTGTTCTGTGTGCTAGTTGTATGACTGGGGTATGGTGTTCTGTGTGCTAGTTATATGACTGGGGTATGTTGTTCTGTGTGCTAGTTATATGACTGGGGTATGTTGTTCTGTGTGCTAGTTGTATGACTGGGGTATGTTGTTCTGTGTGCTAGTTATATGACTGGGGTATGCTAGTTATATGACTGGGGTATGTTGTTCTGTATGCTAGTTATATGACTGGGGTATGTTGTTCTGTATGCTAGTTGTATGACTGGGGTATGTTGTTCTGTGTGCTAGTTGTATGACTGGGGTATGTTGTTCTGTATGCTAGTTATATGACTGGTGTCATTGAACTCCATGTGTCTGTTTGTTGGTATTCCCTCAGGACTACTGATAAAACCTCAATCACTGAGAAGAAGGTGAACCTGGTGTTTGACAGAATCAGTCAACTGAAGTGGAAGACTGCAGAGAACGTGGAGGAGGAGATCAGGGTGAGGTTAGATGACATGGTTCAGATGGATGGCTGTGCCGTCCTAGGGGATCCCCAGCCCAGACGTGGTTTAGATGGATGGCTGTGCTGCCCTAGGGGATCCCCAGCCCAGACGTGGTTTAGATGGATGGCTGTGCCGCCCTAGGGGATCCCCAGCCCAGACGTGGTTTAGATGGATGGCTGTGCCGCCCTAGGGGATCCCCAGCCCAGACGTGGTTCAGATGGATGGCTGTGCCGCCCTAGGGGATCCCCAGCCCAGACGTGGTTCAGATCGATGGCTGTGCTGCCCTAGGGGATCCCCAGCCAAAACTTTTTGAGAACCACTGCTGTAGTTTACATAGACGGTTGAGACTTCCATATGGAAGCATGTTATACTAACACATTCATATCTTTGTAAATACCTATGTATTTCCGTGTTGTATTTCAGTGTAAAGGAAAGAAAATTACAGTAGGGGAAAGTACTGTGTCTGTCTGTGAGGCAGAAGCAGGTTGGTGATGTGTTGTTGGACCGGTTTGTAGGACTATGCTGCGAAGGCCAAGGAGGCGAAGGAGCTTCAGATGACAGGAGCAGAGCTGGAGAGAGAGGTGTCACAGCTGAAGACACAGCTGGAGCATAAGACCATGGTGCAGTATACAACACAATACAATACACAATACAGTACAATAAGGTGTGATACGATACTGTACAATATACAATATAGTACAATATACAGTACAGTACAATAAGGTGCGATACGATACAGTACAATATGATACAGTACAGAATACATTACAGTACAGTATGGTACAGTACGATACAATACAATACCGTGCAGTACAGCACGATACAGCACGATACAGTACGATACAATACAGTATAATACAGTACGATATAATACAGTACGATACAATACAGTATAATACAGTACGATACAATACAGTATAATACAGTACGATATAATACAGTACGATATAATACAGTATAATACATAATACAGTATAATACAGTATAATACAGTACGATATAATACAGTATAATACAGTATAATACAGTATAATACAGTACGATATAATACAGTACGATATAATACAGTACGATATAATACAGTATAATACAGTACGATACAATACAGTATAATACAGTATAATACAGTACGATACAATACAGTATAATACAGTATAATACATAATACAGTATAATACAGTACGATATAATACAGTACGATATAATACAGTATAATACAGTACGATACAATACAGTATAATACAGTACGATATAATACAGTACGATACAATACAGTATAATACAGTACGATACAATACCGTGCAGTACAGTACGAGACAGGACAGTATGATACAATATAGTATAATACAGTACAATACAATACAGTATAATACAGTACGATACAATACAGTGCAGTACAGTACGATACAATACAGTGCAGTGCAGTACAGTACGATACAATATAGTACTTTTAGCAAGATATTTGTAATTGTCTTCTCCTTATGTTAATGGAGTCCAGCTCGGACACGTTTATTCTCACTAGTACTGATTTTGCAGACGGCGTTATTTTTGTGGTGATCGTCATATATGGTTATTGTTTACCTACTTTAGTTGAATGCACTGTGTGTCCTGCAGAGTGGTCGGAGTCTGGCGGAGGTGTGTTACAAGGCCCAGACAGACATGAAGACTATTCAGGAGGAACTGGACAGGAGACAGGAAGAACTCTCTACGCTACGGGATAGGCTGGCTCAGATGGAAACGGAGCTCGAGGTCGCCATAGAGGAGTAAGAACATTTCCACAAGTGCATAGGGGTCTAGAAGTCATTTTGGGATTGTGTTTAGGACCATAATCCACCTTGATGATTATTATTAGTCCCTATCCGCTAAGAACTCCTTTAGCACAACAGTATCTCTACTTGCACATTCTCATCTGCACATCTATCACTCCAGTGTTCATTTGCTAAATTGTAATTACTTCACCACTATTGGCCTATTTATTGCCTTTACCTCCCTTACTTCATTTGCACACACTGTATACAGATTTTTTTTTTCTATAGTGTTGTTGACAGTACGTTTTGTTTATTCCAGGTGTAACTCTGTGTTGTTGTGTGTGTCACACTGCTTCAGCTTTATCTTGGCCAGGTTGCAGTTGTAAATGAGAACTTGTTCTCAACTAGCCTACCTGGTTAAATAAAGGTGAAATTAAAATTTAAAAAAAGGATCTGAAAGAATTGAACAGGTGTAAGTAAGCATTTAGCTAATTGCCTCACAACGTCTTGACATAGTATGATTTCTCTGGTGCTCTGTAATATTAAATATTAATATTCTATTGCCAGGCTAGTCCGGGTGAAGACTGAGAGAGAGCAGGGCCGTACAGAGATGAAGGACCTTCAGCAGCAGCTGTCTGAGATGCACGATGAGCTGGACCAGGCTAAGAACACAACACAGGCAGACGGCACAGAGAAACAGCTCCTTCTAAAGGTAAGCACAGAGAAACAAGCTCCTTCTAACGGTAAGCACAGAGAAACAAGCTCCTTCTAACGGTAAGCACAGAGAAACAAGCTCCTAACGATAAGCACAGAGAAACAGCTCCTTCTAACGGTAAGCACAGAGAAACAAGCTCCTTCTAAAGGGAAGCACAGATAAACAGCTCCTTCTAACGTTAAGCACAGAGAAACAAGCTCCTTCTAACGTTAAGCACAGAGAAACAAGCTCCTTCTAACGTTAAGCGCAGAGAAACAAGCTCTTAACGTTAAGCACAGAGAAACAGCTCCTTCTAACTAACGGTAAGCACAGAGAAACAAGCTCCTAACGTTAAGCACAGAGAAACAGCTCCTTCTACGGTAAGCACAGAGAAACAAGCTCCTTCTAAAGGTAAGCACAGAGAAACAGCTCCTTCTAACGGTAAGCACAGAGAAACAAGCTCCTTCTAAAGGTAAGCACAGAGAAACAGCTCCTTCTAACCGTAAGCACAGAGAAACAAGCTCCTAACGTTAAGCACAGAGAAACAGCTCCTTCTAACTAACGGTAAGCACAGAGAAACAAGCTCCTAACGTTAAGCACAGAGAAACAGCTCCTTCTAACGGTAAGCACAGAGAAACAAGCTCCTTCTAAAGGTAAGCACAGAGAAACAAGCTCCTTCTAACGGTAAGCACAGAGAAACAAGCTCATTCTAAAGGTAAGCACAGAGAAACAAGCTCCTTCTAAAGGTAAGCACAGAGAAACAAGCGCAGTGGTTAAGGGCGCTGTACTGCAGCGCCAGCTGTGCCACCAGAGACTCTGGGTTCGCGACCACGCTCTGTCGTAACTGGCCGCGACCGGGAGGTCTGTGAGGCGACGCACAATTGGCATAGCGTCGTCCGGTTTAGGGAGGGCTTGGCAGGTAGGGATATCCTTGTCTCATCTCGCACCAGCGACTCTGGCGGGCCGGGGGCAGTGCACGCTAACCAAGGTTGCCAGGTGCACGGTGTTTCTCCGACACATTGGTGCGGCTGGCTTCCGGGTTTGATGTTGTGCTGTATTAAGAAGCAGTGCGGCTTGGTTGGGTTGTGTATCGGGGGACGCATGACTTTCAACCTTCGTCTCTCCCGAGCCCGTACGGGAGTTGTAGCGATGAGACAAGATAGTAGCTACCAACAATTGGATACCACGAAATTGGGTAGAAAAAAAGGGGGTAAAATAAAATAAAAAACATTCTGTTTATTCCAAGTGTATACTTTGAGTTGTATGTTTTATAAATCAGGTTTCCTGGACCGAGATTAAGTCTAGTTCTGGACAACGACAAACTTTCAGTGAAGAGTCTCCCTTGATGATTTGTAATCCGGGTCTTAATCTGGGTCAGGAAACATCCTATTATACAAGTTGTCTTTATTATGGACCTGTCTATGGTAGGACGTGGCCCAGCCATGTGACACACACAGACGCACATAATAATCATAATAAATTATATTTAATATAGTGCTTTTCTACCAACTGAGGTTCTCAAAGCTCTTTACATAGGAGGAAACTCACCTCATCCACCATCAATGTGTAGCACCCACCTCAGTGATGCACCTCAGTGATGCACGGCGGCCATTTTGGTGCCAGGAACGCTCACCACACAGCAGCTATCAGTTGGAAAGGTTGAAGCACAGGGTTTGAGTTCGAATTACTGGATCATATCAATTAACATACCCCAGTCATATAACTAGCAGACAGAACAACATACCCCAGTCATATATAACTAGCATACAGAACAACATACCCCAGTCATATATAACTAGCATACAGAACAACATACCCCAGTCATATATAACTAGCACACAGAACAACATACCCCAGTCATATAACTAGCACACAGAACAACATACCCCAGTCATACAGAACAACATACCCCAGTCATATAACTAGCACACAGAACAACATACCCCAGTCATACAGAACAACATACCCCAGTCATATAACTAGCACACAGAACAACATACCCCAGTCATACAACTAGCATACAGAACAACCTACCCCAGTCATACAGAACAACCTACCCCAGTCATACAGAACAACCTACCCCAGTCATACAGAACAACCTACCCCAGTCATACAGAACAACATACCCCAGTCATATAACTAGCATACAGAGCAACATACCTCAGTCATACAGAACAACATACCCCAGTCATATAACTAGCATACAGAGCAACATACCCCAGTCATACAGAGCAACATACCCCAGTCATACAGAGCAACATACCCCAGTGTGTCTGTGTTAGGACCTGGCCCAGCAGGATTAAATCAATTAACTCGGTGTCTGTGTCTAGGATCTGGCCCAGCTGCGGTTGGACTACCAGGGGCTCATTCAGGTGCAGGAGGAGCAGGAGGAGGTGCTACACTGGAGGGAGAGGGAGCTGACTGCCCTGAAGGGAGCCCTGAACGAGGAGGTGGAGAGTCATGACAAGGAGCTGGGCATTATGAAGGAGAAGCGCGACAAGGAGGTGCAGAAGCTCCGAGAGGAAGTTGAGGAGGTGAAAGAGGTATTGAACTGAGATAAGGGACATGCTACTGCTAGTAGAATCAGTGGTGTAAAGTTCTTTTTAGTAAAAATACTTTAAAGTACTACTTAAGTAGTTTTGTTTATCTGTACATTACTTTACTATTTATATTTTTGACTACTTTTACTTCACTACATTCCTAAAGAAAATAATGTACTTTTTACTCCGTACATTTTCCCCTGACACCCCGAAAGTACTCGTTACATTATGAATGTTTAGCAGGACAGGAAAATGGTCCAATTTACACACTCATCAAGAAAACATCCCTGGTCATCCCTACTGCCTCTGATCTGACAGACTCACTAAACAGAGAACATCCCTGGTCATCCCTACTGCCTCTGATCTGACAGACTCACTAAACAGAGAACATCCCTGGTCATCCCTACTGCCTCTGATCTGACAGACTCACTAAACAGAGAACATCCCTGGTCATCCCTACTGCCTCTGATCTGGAGGACTCACTAAACAGAGAACATCCCTGGTCATCCCTACTGCCTCTGATCTGACAGACTCACTAAACAGAGAACATCCCTGGTCATCCCTACTGCCTCTGATCTGACAGACTCACTAAACAGAGAACATCCCTGGTCATCCCTACTGCCTCTGATCTGGAGGACTCACTAAACAGAGAACATCCCTGGTCATCCCTACTGCCTCTGATCTGGCAGACTCACTAAACAGAGAACATCCCTGGTCATCCCTACTGCCTCTGATCTGACAGACTCACTAAACAGAGAACATCCCTGGTCATCCCTACTGCCTCTGATCTGGAGGACTCACTAAACAGAGAACATCCCTGGTCATCCCTACTGCCTCTGATCTGACAGACTCACTAAACAGAGAACATCCCTGGTCATCCCTACTGCCTCTGATCTGGAGGACTCACTAAACAGAGAACATCCCTGGTCATCCCTACTGCCTCTGATCCGGCAGACTCACTAAACACACATGCTTCGTTTGTAAATGATGTCTGAGTGTTGGAGCCCCTGGCTATCTGTAAATGATGTCTGAGTGTTGGAGCCCCTGGCTATCTGTAAATGATGTCTGAGTGTTGGAGCCCCTGGCTATCTGTAAATGATGTCTGAGTGTTGGAGCCCCTGGCTATCTGTAAATGATGTCTGAGTGTTGGAGCCCCTGGCTATCTGTAAATGATGTCTGAGTGTTGGAGCTGTCCCTGGCTATCTGTAAATGATGTCTGAGTGTTGGAGCCCCTGGCTATCTGTAAATGATGTCTGAGTGTTGGAGCCCCTGGCTATCTGTAAATGATGTCTGAGTGTTGGAGCCCCTGGCTATCTGTAAATGATGTCTGAGTGTTGGAGCCCCTGGCTATCTGTAAATGATGTCTGAGTGTTGGAGCCCCTGGCTATCTGTAAATGATGTCTGAGTGTTGGAGCCCCTGGCTATCTGTAAATGATGTCTGAGTGTTGGAGCTGTCCCTGGCTATCTGTAAATGATGTCTGAGTGTTGGAGCCCCTGGCTATCTGTAAATGATGTCTGAGTGTTGGAGCCCCTGGCTATCTGTAAATGATGTCTGAGTGTTGGAGCCCCTGGCTATCTGTAAATGATGTCTGAGTGTTGGAGCTGTCCCTGGCTATCTGTAAATGATGTCTGAGTGTTGGAGCCCCTGGCTATCTGTAAATGATGTCTGAGTGTTGGAGCCCCTGGCTATCTGTAAATGATGTCTGAGTGTTGGAGCCCCTGGCTATCTGTAAATGATGTCTGAGTGTTGGAGCCCCTGGCTATCTGTAAATGATGTCTGAGTGTTGGAGCCCCTGGCTATCTGTAAATGATGTCTGAGTGTTGGAGCCCCTGGCTATCTGTAAATGATGTCTGAGTGTTGGAGCTGTCCCTGGCTATCTGTCAATAAAATAAAAAACAAGAAAATGGTGCCGTCTGGTTTGCTTAATATAAGGAATTTGAAATTATTTATACTTGTACTTTTGATACTTAAGTATATTTAAAACACAAAAAGAGAACAACATACCCCAGTCATATAACTAGCATATTTTAGACTTTTACTCAAATCGTATTTTATTGGGTGACAAATGTTTTCTATTAAGGTATCCTTACTTTTACTTAAGTGAGTGACTTTTCCACCAGTGTCCCAAGTGACTAAATATATTTACATTTGTCATATATTAGTTGACTTTGAGTTTCAATGTGTTGTCATGCAGAAGGTTGTGAGTTTCATCCTAGGTTTTTTCTACTAATAATCCACCCATCTCCTGTGCATACTACCTCCTCTCTCCCTGCTAGAGTAACACAGTGCTGGGCCAGGAGAAGAGAGAGATGGAGGAGGAGAGAGGGGAGGCACGGGGACAGGTGAATCAGCTGATGCAGGAGAGGGAGGAACTGAGGGGACAGGTACTGCAGATGGATGTACTACGTTACCCATAATGCTCGATACTACAGAACCCACAATGATGTACTACAATAACCATAATGCTCTATACTACAGAACCCATAATGCTCTATACTACAGAACCCATAATGATGTACTACAATACCCATAATGCTCTATACTACAGAACCCATAATGATGTACTTCAATGTCTCAGAGCAGGAGTACTGATCTAGGATCAGTTGCCTCTTGTCCATTTGACGTGATGGTGTGTCCTGTCTCCTCACTAACCAAGGTGGAGGAACTGGAGAGCAGGGTGGAGCAGCTTAACCTCGTCATCAAGGACTCCAAAACCCTGCAGAGACAGCTGGTGAAATGCATAGAGCAACTCAAGGTGAGGTAGAGAGAGATAAAGAAAGCACACAAAATATAGACAATGAATTTAGATGTTCTGTGAAAATGCATGGCCAGGTATTGAAGGTATATTTATTACAGATGTGATTCCACAGAGGGAGAAACGGCAGGTTGAGGAGACTCTAGAGGAGGTGAGGGAGAAGGAAGAGGAGATGTCCCAGGCAAACAAAGCCCTTCTCGTACGTCTGGAGAATGTACAGGTGAGTGGATACAAGGACCATACAGGTCGTACTGTATCAGAGTCAATGGAAGATACCTTATTCAGAACTCGCTGGTAAACATCTCCTTAGCACAGAGTACGTCCAACTTGGAAAACATGTTGTGTTGTTGTGGAAGCTGTTGTTGTGTTAGTTGTTGTTGTGGAAGCTGTTGTTGTGGGAGCTGTTGTTGTGGGAGCTGTTGTTGTGGAAGCTGTTGTTGTGTTAGTTGTTGTTGTGGAAGCTGTTGTTGTGGGAGCTGTTGTTGTGTTAGTTGTTGTTGTGGAAGCTGTTGTTGTGGAAGCTGTTGTTGTGGAAGCTGTTGTTGTGGGAGCTGTTGTTGTGGAAGCTGTTGTTGTGGAAGCTGTTGTTGTGTTAGTTGTTGTTGTGGAAGCTGTTGTTGTGGGAGCTGTTGTTGTGTTAGTTGTTGTTGTGGAAGCTGTTGTTGTGTTAGTTGTTGTTGTTGGAGCTGTTGTTGTGGGAGCTGTTGTTGTGGAAGCTGTTGTTGTGGTAGTTCTGCCACACACAGTACATTCTCTGTGTGTGTGTGTGTGTGTGTGTGCCCACAGAGTGAGATGACCCAGCTGAACCACCAGCACAGGGAGATGAAGGAGAGGCTGAAGGAGGAGACGAGAAGAACGGAGGAGTTGAAGAGGACGAAGAGTGATCTGGACGAGGAGAGGAGACTGCAGAACAGCACTGTGGAGGAACTGCAGAAGGAGGTGAGGGAGGGAGGGAGGGAGGGAGGGAGGGAGGGAGGGAGGGGGAGAGAGAGAGGGGGGCTAGGTCATAGGTCACTGAGAAGAACACTGTGTTTCTATGCGGAGGAGCTGAAGATGTTATCGACCTCCACTTTACTGATTACCTCCCTACAGTGCTGCTGGGTTTTTAAATAGTTATAATAGTCATGCATTTTCATTTTCAGAGTTTTCACCAGTACAAATGATAGGGGTTGTATGAATTTACTTTAAAACCCGTATCTATCATGGGGGGGAGGATGTTAAATTAATACCGTTCAGTCTGTCTCACTCTTCCATCTCTCTCTCTCTGCCCCCCCCCCCCCCCCCCCCCCCCCCGTGTCTCTCGCTGCCCCCACCCCTCCAGATGAGTACTATAGTAGAGAGCTGTGAGGTGTCCACTGAGAAGCTCCAGCTCCAGGTTGATGAAGTCAGAGAGAAGAGCCACTCCGCGCTGTCTGAGCTCCAACAACAGCTGCAGGAAAAGGGAGTGGAGTTGGAGAAATCCCGACAGACTGCCAGAAAACTGCAGGAAGAGGTGTGGCACACATTTTTTTCCCCCTGATGAGTCACCAATGGATGGATATCATATTCTAACTCTGATTATACTCTCTTTCTCTCTCTCTCTCTCTCTCTCTATTCAATTCAACTTTCTCTCTCTCTCTCTCGCTCTGTCTCTCTATTCAATTAATCTTTCTCTCTCTCACGCTCTCTGTCTCTCTCTCAGTCTCTCTCTCAGTCTCTCTCTCAGTCTCTCTCTCAGTCTCTCTCTCAGTCTCTCTCTCAGTCTCTCTCTCGGTCTCTTTCTCTCTTGGTCACTCTTTCTGTCTCTCACGCTTCAGAGATAAGGAGGTGAGGAGTGATTCTCGAGCTAAATCTTTCTCCCTCTCACGCTCTCTCGGTCTCTCACGCTCTCTCTCGGTCTCTCTTTCTGTCTCTCACGCTTCAGAGATAAGGAGCTGAGGAATGATTCTAGAGCTAAAAGGTTTATCAGGAGAGGAGACTGAAGTAAATTTCAGCTGTAAACATGTTGAGATGAAGGCTATCCAAGACACTTTACCTGGTGTTACGTTCTGTCTGTGTGTGTGTGTGTGTGTGTGTGTGTGTGTGTGTGTGGGGGGGATCTATGTCGTGTGTTAAGTTCTGTGTGTGTGATGTGCTATGTTCTGTGTGTGTGTGGGGGGGGATCTATGTTGTGTGTTACGTTCTGTGTGTGTGATGTGCTATGTTCTGTGTGTGTGTGTGTGATCTATGTTGTGTGTTACGTTCTGTGTGTGTGATGTGCTATGTTCTGTGTGTGTGATCTATGTCGTGTGTTAAGTTCTGTGTGTGTGTGATGTGCTATGTTCTGTGTGTGTTCTATGTCGTGTGTGTGTGTGGTGATCTATGTCGTGTGTGTGTGTGTGATCTATGTTGTGTGTTACGTTCTGTGTGTGCTATGTTGTGTGTGTGTGTGTGTGTGTGTGTGTGATGCTCTATGTCATGTGTTAAGATCTGTGTGTGTGTGATGTTCTATGTCATGTGTTAAGATCTGTGTGTGTGTGATGTGCTGTGTGTTTGTGTTCCGTTATGGTGTGTGATATACTGTGTCCCTGAATCTGTCTCTGACTGGGTTTGAACCAGAGTTGTCTACCTATGTTCTGTGTGTGTATTATTACGTGTGTGTTCAATATGTTCTGTGTGTTATAATATGATGTGTGTGTGTGTGTGTGTGTGTGTGTGTTCAGCTGCTTCCCCTGGAGCAGGGTCTGGAGCGGGGTCGTAGGGAGTGGGAGGAGGCCCAGCAGAGAGGCAGACAGCTGGAGAGGAAGGTGGAGGAGCTGGAGGAGAGGAATGCACACGCCCACGAGGACCACGCCCGACAGGTCAAACTCATGGAGGTAGTGTGTGTGTGTGTGTGTGTGTGTGTGCGTGTGTGTGTGTGTGTGTGTGTGTGTGTGTTGGAGAGGAACACACACACCCAGGAGA
Organism: Oncorhynchus clarkii lewisi; assembly: GCF_045791955.1. NCBI lineage: Eukaryota > Metazoa > Chordata > Actinopteri > Salmoniformes > Salmonidae > Oncorhynchus > Oncorhynchus clarkii. The sequence continues at coordinate 7,027,982 of NC_092150.1, forward strand.
ACCACTCCCGAGATGTCCATCTCATGGAGGTACTGACTGAAGGGCTGAACTCAAAACACACACTGTTGGACATAGACCCCCTGTACTGTTGGACATAGACCCCCTGTACTGTAGAACATAGACCCCCTGTACTGCAGGACACACTGTTGGACATAGACCCCTGTACTGCAGGACACACTGTTGGACATAGACCCCTGTACTGTAGGACATACTGTAGGACATAGACCCCCTGTACTGTAGGACATAAACCCCCTGTACTGTTGGACATAGACCCCCTGTACTGTAGGACATAGACCCCTGTACTGTTGGACATAGACCCCTGTACTGTAGGACATAGACCCCCTGTACTGTTGGACATAGACCCCTGTACTGTAGGACATACTGTAGGACATAGACCCCCTGTACTGTAGGACATAGACCCCCTGTACTGTAGGACATACTGTTGGACATAGACACCCTGTACTGTAGGACATAGACCCCTGTACTGTTGGACATAGACCCCCTGTACTGTTGGACATATACCCCCTGTACTGCAGGACATAGACCCCCTGTACTGCAGGACATAGACCCCTGTACTATTGGACATAGACCCCTGTACTGTTGGACATAGACCCCTGTACTGTTGGACATAGACCCCTGTACTGTAGAACATAGACCCCTGTACTGTTGGACATAGACCCCTGTACTGCAGGACACACTGTTGGACATAGACCCCTGTACTGTAGGACATACTGTTGGACATAGACCCCTGTACTGTAGGACATACTGTTGGACATAGACCCCTGTACTGTAGGACATACTGTTGGACATAGACCCCTGTACTGTAGGACATACTGTTGGACATAGACCCCTGTACTGTAGGACATAGACCCCCTGTACTGTTGGACATAGACCCCCTGTACTGTAGGACATAGACCCCCTGTACTGTTGGACATAGACCCCCTGTACTGTAGAACATAGACCCCCTGTACTGTTGGACATAGACCCCCTGTACTGTTGGACATAGACCCCCTGTACTGCAGGACACACTGTTGGACATAGACCCCTGTACTGTAGGACATACTGTTGGACATAGACCCCTGTACTGTAGGACATACTGTTGTACATAGACCCCTGTACTGTAGGACATACTGTTGGACATCGACCCCTGTACTGTAGGACATACTGTAGGACATAGACCCCTGTACTGTTGGACATAGACCCCTGTACTGTTGGACATAGACCCCTGTACTGTTGGACATAGACCCCTGTACTGTTGGACATAGACCCCTGTACTGTAGGACATAGACCCCCTGTACTGTAGGACATAGACCCCCTGTACTGTTGGACATAGACCCCCTGTACTGTAGGACATAGACCCCCTGTACTGTAGGACATAGACCCCTGTACTGTTGGACATAGACCCCCTGTACTGTAGGACATAGACCCCCTGTACTGTTGGACATAGACCCCCTGTACTGTAGGACATAGACCCCCTGTACTGTTGGACATAGACCCCTGTACTGTTGGACATAGACCCCTGTACTGTAGGACATAGACTGCCTGTACTGTAGGACATAGACCCCCTGTACTGTTGGACATAGACCCCTGTACTGTTGGACATAGACCCCCTGTACTGCAGGACACACTGTTGGACATAGACCCCTGTACTGTAGGACATACTGTTGGACATAGACCCCTGTACTGTAGGACATACTGTTGGACATCGACCCCTGTACTGTAGGACATACTGTAGGACATAGACCCCTGTACTGTTGGACATAGACCCCTGTACTGTTGGACATAGACCCCTGTACTGTAGGACATAGACCCCCTGTACTGTAGGACATAGACCCCCTGTACTGTTGGACATAGACCCCCTGTACTGTAGGACATAGACCCCCTGTACTGTAGGACATAGACCCCTGTACTGTTGGACATAGACCCCTGTACTGTAGGACATAGACCCCCTGTACTGTAGGACATAGACCCCCTGTACTGTTGGACATAGACCCCCTGTACTGTAGGACATAGACCCCCTGTACTGTTGGACATAGACCCCTGTACTGTTGGACATAGACCCCTGTACTGTAGGACATAGACCCCCTGTACTGTAGGACATAGACCCCCTGTACTGTTGGACATAGACCCCTGTACTGTTGGACATAGACCCCTGTACTGTTGGACATAGACCCCCTGTACTGTTGGACATAGACCCCTGTACTGTTGGGCATAGACCCCCTGTACTGTAGGACATAGACCCCCTGTACTGTAGGACATAGACCCCTGTACTGTAGGACACACTATTGGACATAGACCCCTGTACTGTTGGGACATAGACCCCTGTACTGTTGGGACATAGACCCCTGTACTGTTGGACATAGACCCCTGTACTGTAGGACATAGACTGCCTGTACTGTAGGACATAGACCCCCTGTACTGTAGGACATAGACCCCTGTACTGTAGGACACACTATTGGACATAGACCCCTGTACTGCAGGACATAGACCCCTGTACTGTAGGACATAGACCTCCTGTACTGTAGGACATAGACCCCTGTACTGTAGGACACACTATTGGACATAGACCCCTGTACTGTAGGACATAGACCACCTGTACTGTAGGACATAGACCACCTGTACTGTAGGACATAGACTCCCTGTACTGTAGGACACACTGTAGGACATAGACCCCCTGTACTGTAGGACATAGACCCCTGTACTGTAGGACAAAGACCCCTGTACTGTAGGACATAGACCCCTGTACTGTTGGACATAGACCTCTGTACTGTTGGACATAGACCCCTGTACTGTAGGACATAGACCCCTGTACTGTAGGACATATACCCCCTGTACTGTAGGACATCGACCCCCTGTACTATAGGACATAGACCCCCTGTACTGTAGGACATAGACCCCCTGTACTGTAGGACATAGACCCCTGTACTGTTGGACATAGACCCCCTGTACTGTTGGACATATACCCCCTGTACTGTAGGACATAGACCCCCTGTACTGTTGGACATAGACCCCTGTACTGTTGGACATAGACCCCCTGTACTGTAGGACATAGACCCCTGTACTGTAGGACACACTATTGGACATAGAACCCCTGTACTGTTGGACATAGGCCCCCTGTACTGTAGGACATAGACCCCATGTACTGTAGGACATAGACCCCTGTACTGTAGGACACACTATTGGACATAGACCCCCTGTACTGTTGGACATAGGCCCCCTGTACTGTAGGACGTAGACCCCCTGTACTGTAGGACATAGACCCCCTGTACTGTAGGACATAGACCCCTGTACTGTAGGACACACTATTGGACATAGGCCCCCTGTACTGTTGGACACAGGCCCCTGTACTGTAGACATAGACCCCCTGTACTGTTGGACATAGACCCCTGTACTGTAGCACATAGACCCCTGTACTCTAGGACATAGACCCCTGTACTGTTGGACATAGACCCCTGTACTGTTGGACATAGACCCCCTGTACTGTTGGACATAGACCCCTGTACTGTAGGACACACTGTTGGACATAGACCCCTGTACTGTAGGACATAGACCCCTGTACTGTTGGACATAGACCCCTGTACTGTAGGACACACTATTGGACATAGACCCCTGTACTGTAGGACACACTATTGGACATAGACCCCTGTACTGCAGGACATAGACCCCTGTACTGTAGGACATAGACCCCCTGTACTGTTGGACATAGACCCCCTGTACTGTTGGACATAGACCCCCTGTACTGTAGGACATAGACCCCTGTACTGTTGGACATAGACCCCTGTACTGTAGGACATAGACCCCTGTACTGTTGGGGCATAGACCCCTGTACTGTAGGACATAGACCCCTGTACTGTAGGACACACTATTGGACATAGACCCCTGTACTGTTGGACATAGACCCCTGTACTGTAGGACACACTATTGGACATAGACCCCTGTACTGTAGGACACACTATTGGACATAGACCCCTGTACTGCAGAACATAGACCCCTGTACTGTAGGACATAGACCCCCTGTACTGTTGGACATAGACCCCCTGTACTGTAGCACATAGACCCCTGTACTGTAGGACATAGACCCCTGTACTGTTGGACATAGACCCCTGTACTGTTGGACATAGACCCCCTGTACTGTTGGACATAGACCCCTGTACTGTAGGACACACTGTTGGACATAGACCCCTGTACTGTAGGACATAGACCCCTGTACTGTTGGACATAGACCCCTGTACTGTAGGACACACTATTGGACATAGACCCCTGTACTGTAGGACACACTATTGGACATAGACCCCTGTACTGTAGGACATAGACCCCTGTACTGTTGGGGCATAGACCCCTGTACTGCAGGACATAGACCCCCTGTACTGCAGGACATAGACCCCTGTACTATTGGACATAGACCCCTGTACTGTTGGACATAGACCCCTGTACTGTTGGACATAGACCCCTGTACTGTAGAACATAGACCCCTGTACTGTTGGACATAGACCCCTGTACTGCAGGACACACTGTTGGACATAGACCCCTGTACTGTAGGACATACTGTTGGACATAGACCCCTGTACTGTAGGACATACTGTTGGACATAGACCCCTGTACTGTAGGACATACTGTTGGACATAGACCCCTGTACTGTAGGACATACTGTTGGACATAGACCCCTGTACTGTAGGACATAGACCCCCTGTACTGTTGGACATAGACCCCCTGTACTGTAGGACATAGACCCCCTGTACTGTTGGACATAGACCCCCTGTACTGTAGAACATAGACCCCCTGTACTGTTGGACATAGACCCCCTGTACTGTTGGACATAGACCCCCTGTACTGCAGGACACACTGTTGGACATAGACCCCTGTACTGTAGGACATACTGTTGGACATAGACCCCTGTACTGTAGGACATACTGTTGTACATAGACCCCTGTACTGTAGGACATACTGTTGGACATCGACCCCTGTACTGTAGGACATACTGTAGGACATAGACCCCTGTACTGTTGGACATAGACCCCTGTACTGTTGGACATAGACCCCTGTACTGTTGGACATAGACCCCTGTACTGTTGGACATAGACCCCTGTACTGTAGGACATAGACCCCCTGTACTGTAGGACATAGACCCCCTGTACTGTTGGACATAGACCCCCTGTACTGTAGGACATAGACCCCCTGTACTGTAGGACATAGACCCCTGTACTGTTGGACATAGACCCCCTGTACTGTAGGACATAGACCCCCTGTACTGTTGGACATAGACCCCCTGTACTGTAGGACATAGACCCCCTGTACTGTTGGACATAGACCCCTGTACTGTTGGACATAGACCCCTGTACTGTAGGACATAGACTGCCTGTACTGTAGGACATAGACCCCCTGTACTGTTGGACATAGACCCCTGTACTGTTGGACATAGACCCCCTGTACTGCAGGACACACTGTTGGACATAGACCCCTGTACTGTAGGACATACTGTTGGACATAGACCCCTGTACTGTAGGACATACTGTTGGACATCGACCCCTGTACTGTAGGACATACTGTAGGACATAGACCCCTGTACTGTTGGACATAGACCCCTGTACTGTTGGACATAGACCCCTGTACTGTAGGACATAGACCCCCTGTACTGTAGGACATAGACCCCCTGTACTGTTGGACATAGACCCCCTGTACTGTAGGACATAGACCCCCTGTACTGTAGGACATAGACCCCTGTACTGTTGGACATAGACCCCTGTACTGTAGGACATAGACCCCCTGTACTGTAGGACATAGACCCCCTGTACTGTTGGACATAGACCCCCTGTACTGTAGGACATAGACCCCCTGTACTGTTGGACATAGACCCCTGTACTGTTGGACATAGACCCCTGTACTGTAGGACATAGACCCCCTGTACTGTAGGACATATACCCCCTGTACTGTTGGACATAGACCCCTGTACTGTTGGACATAGACCCCTGTACTGTTGGACATAGACCCCCTGTACTGTTGGACATAGACCCCTGTACTGTTGGGCATAGACCCCCTGTACTGTAGGACATAGACCCCCTGTACTGTAGGACATAGACCCCTGTACTGTAGGACACACTATTGGACATAGACCCCTGTACTGTTGGGACATAGACCCCTGTACTGTAGGACATAGACCCCCTGTACTGTTGGACATAGACCCCTGTACTGTAGGACATAGACTGCCTGTACTGTAGGACATAGACCCCCTGTACTGTAGGACATAGACCCCTGTACTGTAGGACACACTATTGGACATAGACCCCTGTACTGCAGGACATAGACCCCTGTACTGTAGGACATAGACCTCCTGTACTGTAGGACATAGACCCCTGTACTGTAGGACACACTATTGGACATAGACCCCTGTACTGTAGGACATAGACCACCTGTACTGTAGGACATAGACCACCTGTACTGTAGGACATAGACTCCCTGTACTGTAGGACACACTGTAGGACATAGACCCCCTGTACTGTAGGACATAGACCCCTGTACTGTAGGACATAGACCCCTGTACTGTAGGACATAGACCCCTGTACTGTTGGACATAGACCTCTGTACTGTTGGACATAGACCCCTGTACTGTAGGATATAGACCCCTGTACTGTAGGACATATACCCCCTGTACTGTAGGACATAGACCCCCTGTACTATAGGACATAGACCCCCTGTACTGTAGGACATAGACCCCCTGTACTGTAGGACATAGACCCCTGTACTGTTGGACATAGACCCCCTGTACTGTTGGACATATACCCCCTGTACTGTAGGACATAGACCCCCTGTACTGTTGGACATAGACCCCTGTACTGTTGGACATAGACCCCCTGTACTGTAGGACATAGACCCCTGTACTGTAGGACACACTATTGGACATAGAACCCCTGTACTGTTGGACATAGGCCCCCTGTACTGTAGGACATAGACCCCATGTACTGTAGGACATAGACCCCTGTACTGTAGGACACACTATTGGACATAGACCCCCTGTACTGTTGGACATAGGCCCCCTGTACTGTTGGACGTAGGCCCCCTGTACTGTAGGACATAGACCCCCTGTACTGTAGGACATAGACCCCTGTACTGTAGGACACACTATTGGACATAGGCCCCCTGTACTGTTGGACACAGGCCCCTGTACTGTAGACATAGACCCCCTGTACTGTTGGACATAGACGCCTGTACTGTAGCACATAGACCCCTGTACTCTAGGACATAGACCCCTGTACTGTTGGACATAGACCCCTGTACTGTTGGACATAGACCCCCTGTACTGTTGGACATAGACCCCTGTACTGTAGGACACACTGTTGGACATAGACCCCTGTACTGTAGGACATAGACCCCTGTACTGTTGGACATAGACCCCTGTACTGTAGGACACACTATTGGACATAGACCCCTGTACTGTAGGACACACTATTGGACATAGACCCCTGTACTGCAGGACATAGACCCCTGTACTGTAGGACATAGACCCCCTGTACTGTTGGACATAGACCCCCTGTACTGTTGGACATAGACCCCCTGTACTGTAGGACATAGACCCCTGTACTGTTGGACATAGACCCCTGTACTGTAGGACATAGACCCCTGTACTGTTGGGGCATAGACCCCTGTACTGTAGGACATAGACCCCTGTACTGTAGGACACACTATTGGACATAGACCCCTGTACTGTTGGACATAGACCCCTGTACTGTAGGACACACTATTGGACATAGACCCCTGTACTGTAGGACACACTATTGGACATAGACCCCTGTACTGCAGAACATAGACCCCTGTACTGTAGGACATAGACCCCCTGTACTGTTGGACATAGACCCCCTGTACTGTAGCACATAGACCCCTGTACTGTAGGACATAGACCCCTGTACTGTTGGACATAGACCCCTGTACTGTTGGACATAGACCCCCTGTACTGTTGGACATAGACCCCTGTACTGTAGGACACACTGTTGGACATAGACCCCTGTACTGTAGGACATAGACCCCTGTACTGTTGGACATAGACCCCTGTACTGTAGGACACACTATTGGACATAGACCCCTGTACTGTAGGACACACTATTGGACATAGACCCCTGTACTGTAGGACATAGACCCCTGTACTGTTGGGGCATAGACCCCTGTACTGCAGGACATAGACCCCTGTACTGTAGGACATAGACCCCCTGTACTGTTGGACATAGACCCCCTGTACTGTTGGACATAGACCCCCTGTACTGTAGGACATAGACCCCCTGTACTGTTGGACATAGACCCCCTGTACTGTTGGACATAGACCCCCTGTACTGTTGGACATAGACCCCTGTACTGTAGGGACATAGACCCCTGTACTGTAGGACATAGACCCCTGTACTGTAGGACACACTATTGGACATAGACCCCTGTACTGCGGGACATCGACCCCTGTACTGTAGGACATAGACTGCCTGTACTGTAGGACATATACCCCCTGTACTGTTGGACAAAGACCCCTGTACTGTTGGACATAGACCCCTGTACTGTAGGACATAGACCCCTGTACTGTTGGACATAGACCCCCTGTACTGTAGGACACACTATTGGACATAGACCCCTGTACTGCAGGACATAGACCCCCGTACTGTAGGACATAGACCCCCTGTACTGTAGGACATAGACCCCTGTACTGTAGGACATAGACCCCCTGTACTGTAGGACATAGACCCCCTGTACTGTAGGACATAGACCCCTGTACTGTTGGGACATAGACCCCTGTACTGTTGGACATAGACCCCCTGTACTGTAGGACATAGACCCCTGTACTGTTGGACATAGACCCCTGTACTGTTGGACATAGACCCCTGTACTGTTGGACATAGACCCCTGTACTGTAGGACATAGACCCCCTGTATTGTTGGACATAGACCCCTGTACTGTAGGACATAGACCCCCTGTACTGTAGGACATAGACCCCCTGTACTGTAGGACTTAGACCCCCTGTACTGTAGGACATAGACCCCCTGTACTGCAGGACATAGACCCCTGTACTGTAGGACATAGACCCCCTGTACTGCAGGACATAGACCCCCTGTACTGTAGGACATAGACCCCTGTACTGTAGGACATAGACCCCTGTACTGCAGGACATAGACCCCCTGCACTATTGGACATAGACCCCTGTTCATTTCTTTCTCTCTTCCCTTCAGATTTTGTTAGGAGCGTCCCAGTGTGTTTTTGTATGATATGTCTCCTTTGTGTTGTTTACCTGCCTCCTCTATTTATACCTGTAGACTGACATGGAGTGGAAAAGCACAGCGCTGGCTAATCCTCGCTGACAAATGTAATTGTTGTTAACTGATGGCAAAACATTGACTTCACTGTTGACTCACCATTGTTTGATACTGAAAGGTCGAAGGTCCTGTTTTCACTTGTAAACAGAACAGTCCGAGTTGATGGACCAGTCTGTACAAATATAACTAATGTCTTAATAGTTATAAAGCTATGGGGTCCTGCTTTATAATGCCGTGCAGCTTCATAAAGCCTCCATAAAGCCTTCATAAAGCCTCCATAAAACCTTCATAAAGCCTCCATAAAACCTTCATAAAGCCTCCATAAAACCTTCATGAAGCCTCCATAAAGCCTTCATAAAGCCTCCATAAAACCTTCATAAAGCCTCCATAAAACCTTCATAAAGCCTTCATAGAGCCTTCATAGAGCCTTCATAGAGCCTTCATAGAGCCTTCATAAAGCCTTCATAGAGCCTTCATAAAGCCTTCATAAACACTACATAAAGCCTTCATAAACACTACATAAATGTGTTACAAATCATCTATAACTATATGCCATGCTTTATAAAGGGTTCATAAATGTGGCTTAATGGTGTGACATAACCCACTATGTCACATACGGCATAAACCTGTGCTTTCGTTAAGGGTGGCATAAGCACCGCTTAATTAAAGGCTTAATAAATCATAAATTGAGGCTTCACAAAGCATTTATAACCCTGTCATGCATCTTGGTAGAGCGTTGCAGCGCCAGGATATTGGGTTCGATTCCCGGGACCACCCATACGTTAAAATGTGTTCACGCATGACTGGAAGTCTCTTTTGGATAAAAGCGTCTGCTAAATTCTATATATTATATTTCACTAAAACATTTCTAGGATGGCACCAACCTCTTTCCCTCCTGGCTGCTTAGTCAATATTTGACCTGACCTCAACTTCCCCCACAATGCTTTGCTACAGGATGACGTACACTCTAAAGTACAGTCAAGCACAGCAAAACACTTTGGTAGGGCCTTTTATAATCGATTTATATTTTTTGCCAACGTTTTCCCCAAATTCAGTTTTGGATTTCCTACATTTTTTCGGAGTTTACCCTATTTTTTTTCACTCTTTTTAAAAAAACTTTATTTTTATTTTTATAGAAAACAACAAAATTAGATTTTCTGTGCCCACAACAATGCTTAAACCACATTGAGGATGACTTATGAGGACTGAGAGAAAAAATATAAGAAACTTAGATTTTTGAGTGTAGTTGCCCTTTAATTCAGTGGTGTTTGGTTAGCGGATTTTCTGTCACACAGTAAGACACACGATGTGATTCGGCCGCCAATAGAATGTGTGGTTTAAAAGTCCAGCAACACTCCGTATTACTCACAGCCCCCTGAAATGAACCACACGTACATCCTACAGACCCTACTGAGTGTTACCTACGATACTTTTACTTCTGAACCCAGAATATTTCTTGCTCTATAAGCCAATATGTATTCTGTATACGGTGATTTGCATTGGGGCCATTTATTTGACCTTGGTACATGTTTTAAAACCACAAGTTTAATTCAAAAGTCACTTAAATATGAATCATTGTTCATGTTTAGACAATTATTTTTCATATATCACGAATGGTTATTGACATTTTTCTATTATCACTTAGGGTACTCGCTCTTTATTATGTATGCGTAGTCACTTTACCCCTACCTACATGTACACATGACCTCCAGGAGGAGGAGAGCTGGAGGGAGGGTACAGGAGGTAAGCTGGATCCCTAACCCTATCTAATGAATGGCAAGTTTGATGCGTTGGTCCACCAGACCATTTGGGCCGGAAGTGTCTGAGAACGAGATTAGGTGTAATGTGACTAACGTGACATCACTTTAGAGCGTATGACATCACTTTAGAGAGTGTGACATCACTTTAGAGCGTATGACATCACTTTAGAGCGTATGACATCACTTTAGAGCGTATGACATCACTTTAGAGCGTATGACATCACTTTAGAGCGTATGACATCACTTTAGAGCGTATGACATTTACTTTAGAGAGTGTGACATTTACTTTAGAGCGTATGACATCACTTTAGAGAGTGTGACATTTACTTTAGGGCGTATGACATCACTTTAGAGCGTATGACATCACTTTAGAGCGTATGACATCACTTTAGAGCGTATGACATTCACTTTAGAGAGTATGACATCACTTTAGAGCGTATGACATCACTTTAGAGCGTATGACATTTACTTTAGAGCGTATGACATTTACTTTAGAGCGTATGACATCACTTTAGAGCGTATGACATCACTTTAGAGCGTATGACATTTACTTTAGAGCGTATGACATCACTTTAGAGCATATGACATCACTTTAGAGCGTATGACATCACTTTAGAGCGTATGACATCACTTTAGAGAGTGTGACATCACTTTAGAGCGTATGACATCACTTTAGAGCGTGTGACATCACTTTAGAGCGTATGACATCACTTTAGAGCGTATGACATTTACTTTAGAGAGTGTGACATTTACTTTAGAGCGTATGACATCACTTTAGAGAGTGTGACATTTACTTTAGGGCGTATGACATCACTTTAGAGCGTATGACATCACTTTAGAGCGTATGACATCACTTTAGAGCGTATGACATTCACTTTAGAGAGTATGACATCACTTTAGAGCGTATGACATTTACTTTAGAGCGTATGACATTTACTTTAGAGCGTATGACATCACTTTAGAGCATATGACATCACTTTAGAGCGTATGACATTTACTTTAGAGCGTATGACATCACTTTAGAGCATATGACATCACTTTAGAGCGTATGACATCACTTTAGAGAGTGTGACATCACTTTAGAGCGTATGACATCACTTTAGAGCGTGTGACATCACTTTAGAGCGTATGACATCACTTTAGAGCGTATGACATTTACTTTAGAGCGTATGACATCACTTTAGAGCGTATGACATCACTTTAGAGCGTATAACATTTACTTTAGAGAGTGTGACATTTACTTTAGAGCGTATGACATCACTTTAGAGAGTGTGACATTTACTTTAGGGCGTATGACATCACTTTAGAGCGTATGACATCACTTTAGAGCGTATGACATCACTTTAGAGCGTATGCCATCACTTTAGAGCGTATGCCATCACTTTAGAGCGTATGCCATCACTTTAGAGTGTATGCCATCACTTTAGAGCGTATGACATCACTTTAGAGCGTATGACATCACTTTAGAGCGTATGACATCACTTTAGAGCGTATGACATCACTTTAGAGCGTATGACATCACTTTAGAGCGTATGCCATCACTTTAGAGCGTATGACATTTACTTTAGAGCGTATGCCATCCTTCAGCACAACATGCCACCCTTTATAAAGCACACGTTTATAGCATATTCGACATAGTGGGTTATAAACTTATGTCACATTTGACATGGGTGATTATGTCACACAGTTACGCCACATTTATGAACCCTTTATAAAGCATGAAGTACGGTTATAGATGCTTTGTAACACATTTATCTAGTGCTTATGAAGCCTTTTATAAGCTGGAAGTCATTTAAAATGCGGGACCGAGATGTTCCTAAATACATAAAGGCACCTACACAAGGACATAACACATTCATAACCCTTAAATAACACATCCATAAGCACTACATAAGTATTACACGTCTCTTTCGCAGGGTGAGGTGAGCCATCTGGAGCGTGATCTGAGTGAGGAGAGGAACAGTGCAGATCTCCTGATGGACAGATTGGACCAATGGAAACAACAGGCCAGTACACACACAACACACACACACAGGGCCCTCCTCCACCAATGGCAGACAGCCAAGCATACAATGTAGACTGGGTCATACAATCATGCTAGATGACTCAGACTTTACATTAACACATTTAGGTCTGAATGCTCACATTTCCTGCTCTGCCTTTTAGTTGCTTGCTAAGGAAGTTCTGTTTTTTTTTTCTTTTTTTTCTTTAGTTTTGTTCTCAGGTTTACCGAGTTTGTGTACAGTATGTTTGTGAAATTCTGACACAGCTGTGTGTGTGTGTGTGTGCGCTGGTGAAGTAGGCCATGGGAGCAGATCGGTTCAGACTAATTGACACAACTCTGTTTTGGTTTCCCCGAAAAGACAAGAAGAGACTATTCTGAGCAGTGATGTCACCTATCATTCATTCTCCCTTTCCTGGCGAGGTGGAGAGGGCGGTCTCTCACTGGCAGTAGAGGAGACAGTCTTCGGGTTCTGTCTCACTGGCAGTAGAGGAGACCGTCTTTGGGTCCTGTCTGACTGGCAGTAGAGGAGACAGTCGTTGGGTCCTGTCTCACTGGCAGTAGAGGAGACAGTCTTTGGGTCCTGTCTGACTGGCAGTAGAGGAGACAGTCGTTGGGTCCTGTCTCACTGGCAGTAGAGGAGACAGTCGTTGGGTCCTGTCTCACTGGCAGTAGAGGAGACAGTCTTTGGGTCCTGTCTGACTGGCAGTAGAGGAGACAGTCGTTGGGTCCTGTCTCACTGGCAGTAGAGGAGACAGTCGTTGGGTCCTGTCTCACTGGCAGTAGAGGAGACAGTCTTTGGGTCCTGTCTCACTGGCAGTAGAGGGAGGAGACAGTCTTTGGGTCCTGTCTGACTGGCAGTAGAGGGCGGAGACAGTCTTTGGGTCCTGTCTGACTTGCAGTAGAGGGCGGAGACAGTCTTTGGGTCCTGTCTGACTTGCAGTAGAGGGAGGAGACAGTCTTTGGGTCCTGTCTGACTGGCAGTAGAGGATACAGTCTTTGGGTCCTGTCTGTCTGGCAGTAGAGGGAGGAGACAGTCTTTGGGTCCTGTCTGACTTGCAGTAGAGGGAGGAGACAGTCTTTGGGTCCTGTTTGACTTGCAGTAGAGGATACAGTGTTTGGATCCTGGAGATGAAAGTAAATGCATTATTCCCTTTGGTTTTGTTGAATGAACCATTACTGACAGCGTCACTGTTTTGATAACTGTCCATCAATGGACTGGGAATGTCCCTTTCTCATGTGAAAGGTGTATTCATTAGTGTGTGTGTGTGTGTGTGTGTAGTGAATGTATGTTCATGGTTTTCTCTGCTGACAGATGGAGCTGATAAGAGTTGAGCTGCTGCAGGAGAGTGCAGTCAAACAGGACCTGGAGTGTGACAAGATCACTCTGGAGAGACAGGTACTGGACTTTCTCAATTTCTCCTCCTCACCCATCTCTCTTCACATGTAGTCCTCTCCATTGGTGGTTAAACCTGCTTGTATATGGTACCCCCTGAATCATTGGTGGTTAAACCTGCTTGTATATGGTACCCCCTGAATCATTGGTGGTTAAACCTGCTAGTATATGGTACCCCCTGAATCATTGGTGGTTAAACCTGCTAGTATATGGTACCCCCTGAATCATTGGTGGTTAAACCTGCTGTATATGGTACCCCCTGAATCATTTCCCATGCCATGCTTCCTGTCTCTTTTATATGTGCTCACCCTTTTGTTGTTCTCCTCCAGAATAAGGATCTGAAGAGCAGGGTGTCTCATCTAGAAGGCTCCCAGAGGTCCAACCAGGATGTTGTGGTCTCCAGGCTGGAGGGAAGGGTCCAGGAGCTGGAGGGGAGGCTGGAGGGAGAGGAAAGGTGAGATGGAGGGGAGGTTGGTGGGAAGAGGTGGAAAGGTGAGCTGGGCGGGAGAGGTGGAAAGGTGAGCTGGACGGGAGAGGTGGAGAGGTGAGCTGGAGGGGTGAGGTGAGCTGGAGGGGAGGCTGGAGGGAGAGGAGAGCTGAGAGGTGAGGTGGAAGGGAGGGGTGAGGGAGAGGAGAGGTGAGCTGGAAGGGAGGGGGAGGGTAGAGGGAAGGCTGGAGGGAGGTGAGAGGTGAGGGGGTAGAGGGGAGGCTGGAGGGAGAGGAGAGCTGAGGGGAGTTTATAATTCTGTGGTTTAAATACATCACCATCACTACAGCAATGACAAGGCATCTACAGGGTTGAATGTTTAAATGGTGTTGAGGGCTATGGTCATCCTGAGTGTCTGACAGGGTTGAATGTTTAAAGGGTGTTGAGCGCTATGGTCATCCTGAGTGTCTGACAGGGTTTCATATGTTCTTCTCAGAGACAACATCAACCTGCAACAAGCCAACAGGAAACTAGAGAGAAAAGTGAAGGAGATGACGATACAGGTGGACGATGAGCACATATCTATGCAGAACCAGAATGATCAGGTAACATGGAAAACTCAGTCAAAACAACTACTTTAGCATTTCATTTCAACTGTAGGTCATAAGTGTTGCAATACAGTCAAAACACCTGACCGTACAAATGTCTCTGAATGTCAAGAGGCACATTCAGATAAAGTGTTACAGGGTAGACACAGGTCAAAGTCATTCACATTCATTGTGGACTTTGCATTGGCCAATTCATAGAGATCCTACCTATGTACAGCTCTTATAGCTGATCCAGAATCTGAAGTACTAGACAAGAACTAGTGAAGCCGACGTAAGTAACGTTCTGTTAGCTGTTGGAACGATGGGTAATAACGTAACGTTCTGTTAGCTGTTGGAACGATGGGTAATAACGTAACGTTCTGTTAGCTGTTGGAACGATGGGTAATAACGTAACGTTCTGTTAGCTGTTGGAACGATGGGTAATAATGCTTTGTGGGTGTTGTTCAGAGCATCCCTGGTTTGAGCCCAGGTTGGGGCAAGGAGAGGGATGGTAGTGTAGTCTAACTTCCTCTTCGTCAAGGGGCTAAAGACATAAGTTTTAATACAGCCATGACAGACACAACAATGGACATATAAATTTACAACAACACATCATCAATAAATTATAACAACGAACTGTAACCAGGGATGGAATTTTAAGGATTTTGTGCACTGGGCAGCCTGGCTAGTAGACTATGATTTCTACTAGTCTGGATGATAATTCAGGTTCAGAATTTGGGCCATCCGTTGTTCTGAAAGACATCATTTTACTGGGCTAGTTTTGTACTTTTTCACTAGTCTGGTCTAAAAAAAAGTAGTACTAGCCTCGGGCCAGCTTTATTTCCATCCCTGACTGTTACTCCCTCTCTCCTCTCCTAGTTGAACCAGAGGCTGAAGAGTGTGAAGAGACAGATGGATGGGGCTGAGGAGGAGATAGAGCGACTGGAAAACTCTAAGAGGAAGTTACAGAGAGATCTGGATGAACGGATAGAGACCAATGACCAGGTCCTCAGCCAGCTCAACACCCTGCGCTCAGAGATGAGGTGAGTTGAACGCAACATTGTGTGGGTATCTATCTTTCCAGCCTGTTCTCATAGACTAGATGTAAGATAGTAAACGTAAATCCGACACACTCAAATTGTGTTATGGTTACATAAGACAGAAGGTTACTTAATGCAAAACCGAAAGGGGGGTGATTTGGTCGGGTTGGATGTGTGGGCGTATCACGCGAACATCTAGCAACACAAAGGTTGTAATCAGGGACAACTTTAGCATTATAGCTAATTAGCAACGTTTCTACTACTTTTTAGCTACTTTGCAACTACTTAGCATGTTAGCTAAACTCCTAAACTTAACCCTGACCTTAACCCCTAGCCTAGCTAACGTTAGCATTAGCACTAGCTACCTAGCTAATGTTAGCCACAAGAAATTTGAATTCGTAACATAATCCATTTCATATATGTTCCAGATTTTACAAATCTGGAACATATATGAAATGGATTATGAACATCCACCAATGAATACATACCATACAAAACCTAACATACGATACTAAATGGAGTGTCTCGTAAATTACGAACAGAATAATACGAAATACTCGAGACCAGGTTGTTCTTTCATTTGACTTTAGTTTTTGTACCCTGCACTGTTGTCGTTTTTTTTTACAAGGCTTCTCCTGCTCTTTTCCTTGTTCAGGCGTAAGCAACAGAAATCAGCACCGCTCCTTATGATCCTTAAGGGTGTGGATGATGTCAACACTGACTGACTGACTTCTGGTACTCCTTGGTGACATGTTGTAATGCACTGACTACAGCGTGGTGGGGAAAAATACAAGCGGTCAAGTCCGATATTTCCTGATATTTCTCACAAAGGGTTGGTAAAGCACTGTGAGGACTTGGGAATGAAAAGTACGACAGAAGTTTCTCATTAACGATATTTCACCTGTACAACTCAACTGTGGGCTCACCTGGTGATTTCATAACCTTTTGCTCTAGACTGACCTCTAGTGGGTATTCTATAACTACAGAGTTCCATGGAGTTCCATAAGAAAGATCACTAATAAAAAAAGCTTTTTTATTTATTTTTTTTTTTTTTTTGCTTTTCACCAGAGGCACAACATTCACAACCCCCACCAGGGGCGCAACCCCCACATTCTGAAATTGCATTTTTGTCTCCCCCCCCCCCCCACACACTTTTATCATTGTAATGTGAGACAAAACGAGGCAACTGTGTGCTTTAGGACCATGCAGACGCATCCAAGCGGTCAGGCAGGCTGTTTGGAGTGTTTATATGACTGAGAAAAACAAATATATATATATATATATATATATTTAAAAAATGATGCCTCCCCCCACTTCTAAAACCAAAGTTGCACCCTTGCTTTTCACTATCATAAAACAGTCAATAAACATTATTGTGTGCTCCATAATTTTGTATTTGCATAAAGCATTTAACCTATGAATAAATTAGTTATTTATTACTAAGTTGTGAGAAATTAAGATTTGAAGGAAGGCTTCCTATCTGCAAAGTTCAAAGGTACATCTCAGAATATCTTATACAGTGTGGGACCCTCCCCCATTTCACACTTTATGCATGCAATCCACCCCCATTGTTAGGAACCTCTCCTCATCTTTACTCTACCTGTAGCCATGCCAACGGAATCAGGGGTAGGAGTAAACTACTTGTAACTCACAACTTGCTGATGTCGTTCATCTACACAATGGTATTATTTCTGTGGAATATTGTCTAAACCTGCCGTTTTGATAATAAACTGCGACTAATAAACTCGAGCATGTGTAACTGTTTTGCTTCCGTCCCTTTCCTCGCCCCCCCCTACCTGGCCTCGAACCAGGAACCCTCTGCACACATCTCTCAACAGTCACTCTCGAAGCATCGTTACCTATCGCTCCACAAAAGCCACGGCCCTTGCAGAGCAAGGGGAACAACTACTTCAAGGTCTCAGAGCGAGTGACGTCACCGATCGAAACGCTATTAGCGCGCACTACCGCTAACGAGCTAGCCATTTCACATCGGTTACACATGCAGTGGATTTCGAAGTTTGCAAAGAGAAAGCTAAAGATGGAGTGCACTGGTTAATTCTACCACAAGATCATGAACCAAGTAAGTTACAAAACTTCAAATATGGTATTTTATGTACATTAAAAAGTTTATTGTAGAGACTGAGTATACCGAATGGCAAGAGTAGACCTAGCCCGGGAAATGCAATGTTTGGGTAAGTTTCTCTCGAGGATACACATTTATATGGGAGTAGTCTACCCAACCCCCCAGCCTACCCAAAGGCCGGCAGATGGTGATGAGTCGTTTTATATTATTTATACCATCCAAAGGGAATGTATGCAGCTAACAAATATATATTTATTTATTTAACCTTTTTCAAATCAAATGCTATTGGTCACATACACGTGATTACCGGATGTTATTGCGAGTGTAGCGAAATGCTCGTGTTTCTAGCTCCGACAGTGCCGTAAAAACAAACAAATTACACAACATATAACACAAATCTAAGTAGGAATGAATTAAGACTATATACATATGTACGAACGATGTCAGAGCCAAACGGACTAAGATACAGTAGAATAGTATAGAAATATACATATGAGTTGTGTAGTGCAAGATATGTAAGCCTTATTAAGTGGATGAGATACCGTAGAACAGTAAAGAAACTTAACTAGGCGATTGCATCCCAAATGGCACCCTATTCCCTATGTAGTGCACTACATTGGACCAGGACCCATAGAGAATAGGGTGCCATTTGGGACACAAGCACATGTGTAACCCTGGTAACAAGTACATTTTAATGTTTTTATTTTTTATAATTTAACCTTTTATTTAACTAGGCAAGTCAGTTAAGAACAAATTCTTATTTACAGTGACGGCCTACACCGGCCAAACCCGGACGTCGCTGGGCCAATTGTGCTCTGCCCTATGGGACTCCCAATCACAACCGGTTGTGACACCAAAAGGTGTGTTCCAAAGAGGAAACACTACTCAACTGACAACCGGAAGTCAGCTTGCAGGTGCACGGCCCGCCACAAGGAGTCACTACAGCACGATGAGCCAAGTACCAAAGAGAGGACGCAAACCAAGTGTTTACGGAAGCGGCTCAATGTGTTTTCTGGGGAAAACGTTATTTTCATGCCACTTCGATACCGAAGCAACTTTTTTTGTAGCAGGTTAGGAGACTGAGGTTAAGATTAGGAAAAGGGTTAGGGTTAGCGAAAATGCTCTTCTAAATTGTTACGAAAATTGCTTTTTCATCAAAGTGACGTGAAAAGAGTGTGTACCCCACAGCACAGCTGATAAAGGCGAGAAGATTTCTCTTTATTTACAAAGGTAAATTGCTTCAAAGATTTATTATTTAATTCATATGGCGTTTTACAACCTTAGAGAATTATTTGAATGGTAAACCCCAAACTTTTTTTGACTGAAAATGTAGGTGTGCACTCCACTTACTGCTAGCTATCTAGCTACCTGTTAGTGTAGCCAGAGTGTGCTATCACAGACATTAAACTCTGTGTTGGTATAGATGGGTTGGCCGATTTTAACGTCACAAACATGACGCATCGATGTGTCCCGGAAGGTGTGCGTTGTTTGGATTCTGAACGGTCAGATAGCTAACAACAATGACAATAAGCTACCATGTGGGGACTTGTAGGTGGCTGGTGTCAGCTTGTTGTAACTTGTTATTTATTCCGTGTCTTGTTTTTGAGGTGTTTTGACTGATTTCATGTCTTTGCTAATTTGGCAAAAAACATTTGCTAGATAGCTAACCAACAACTGTAAATATGTATTTGAGAGACAACAAGTTCTCATTGTGCAAATGTATTTATGTTTTCAACATTTTTTGGAGACCAAATATAGTTTACGTGTTGTCAAAGCCAAAACCCATCTGTTTTGCCCCATAGTTGCGCACGTGTCGGTTTTGTGGCTAAACAACCAACCCGTCTATACTACGAAGCAAGCTAGATCTACTCAGGTTTTTATAAAGCTAGCCAGCTTCATTCAGTTAGCTTTAAATTCCAGATCAGGCTTCATCCGTACTACCAAGGCGGATATTGCTTGTCCGCCTGCAGCTAACTTTATCAGGCGTGTGACTGCTCATGCATGTTGCACGTGGCTAGTCGAACACCGAACTCTTCATTGAGACAATGCTGAAACGTCAATACATGGGCGAGTCAGTGGCACAATTTAATTTGTGCCAAAATGAAAAAAAGTTATCTTGCAAATTCAGCAGGCTATGGTGTGAAATGGGCTTGTTGAAGTGCCTTTTTTAGAATTACTTATCGTTAATAATCTTTGATGTGCTTATCACACAGCCCCTTTTATTTCTCAACTCAATTAGGAAGGTGTTCATAATGTTTGGTATACTCCGTGTATATACAGGCAGTTTGTAGGACTGGTAGCAGATAAAGACCGACTCTGATGCAGTTCTTGAGGAGAGACGACCACACAGGATTTGTGTATATCTCGCCAGCCAAGGACGACCAGGCCTAGATGGCTGCAGGTCAAGTTGTTCAGTCCCTGTGTTGTTTTGTGGACAACAGAGGGAGGAAGTACCATTTCATAGAGCCTCTGCTGCAGATTAAAATGTGTGAGATTAACACAAAACCTGAGTTTATAAAATGTTTAAAAATACTTTGAATTCAGTTTGAGTTACTGTTTGTTTATTCTGTTACTCAGTTTAGAAATTAGAAATAAAACAGTCACAAATGATCTTGAATGAAATGACTAAAATATTGTAAATTGTGCAGTGTCATTTGTTGTCTGTTTTCTGGGACCCTGTCACCTCTAGTGTTGTTATGAAATTGCAAATATTCATATAATTGTTGAGGTATGCAGCACTCTAATTCGCAATGAAAATACTTTTTCAAATAAAGAATGCATTTTTTTAGCACTTTTGTGCATTCATGTTTGGTAGCATATACAAGAACTATTCACGGTACTAGTGATTTCGTTTTTCTTTGAGGTACACTGCATTTTCAGATGACAACAAAAGTATTATTATGAAGTTTGGTAAATAAATCTTTAATATATAAACAGTCATTTTGCACAGTGTCTCTTCCGTAACGGAGGATGTCACATCCACAACGGTAAATTTTCCTCTCTGAAGTATATATCACATTTTTTATATGTTCATCATTGTGGTTTTAGTGTGTAGACAAGTCTTACTTTCAAAGTGGCTATTCATATTTTACCATTTGAGATTCACAGACTTTTGCTGATGTGTACGTTCTCCCAAAAATTTCTGTCCATTTACGTCACACGTTTTGTTGTTCTGTTACTTCAAAGTGACACTGTTTAGAACATTGTAATTTTGTGTTGACACTTCCCGACAGGTTTTTACAAATATACACATTAAAATGTTCATTTATGCCTGATGAGCCAATTCTCTGAGACATTTTGTGGAGAAATGTCACATCCATAAGGCTGGAACTAAAGGGGCCTAGCCGGGAACCATGAAAAACAGCCACAGACCAATTATTCATCCACCAAACTTTACAGTTGGTATTATTCATTGGGGCGTAGCGTTCTCCTAGCATCAGTCAAAACCAGATTAGTCCATCAGAATGATAGATGGTGAAGCGTGATTTTTCCCTCCAGAGACCGTGTTTCCACTGCTCCAGAGTCCAATGGCAGCGAGCTTTACACCACTTCAGCAGACACTTGGCATTGCGCATGGTGATCTTAGGCTTGTGTGCGGCTGCTCGGCCATGGAAACCCATTTCATGAAGCTCTTGACGAACAGTTATTGTGCTGACTTTGCTTCCAGAGGCAGTTTGGAACTCGTAGTGAGTGTTGCAACCGATGTGAGACAATTTGTGTGCACTATGCGCTTCAGCACTCAACGTTCCCTTTCTGTGAGTTTGTGTGGCCTACCACTTTGCGGTTGAGCCGTTGTTGCTCCTAGATGTTTCCACTTCACCATAACAACAGTTACAGTATATATCGTTTACTTTGCTAACTCCTCAAACCAGGTAACTAGTATACCCCTCATATTAATTCTGAAGGATTCATTGCTGCTCGACTTGACTTTTTTATTGCTATTAAAAGCATTCATTAGTACTTTGTTTGCTCAAGCATTCATTAGTACTTTGTTTGCTCAAGCATTCATTAGTACTTTGTTTGCTCAAGCATTCATTAGTACTTTGTTTGCTCAAGCATTCATTAGTACTTTGTTTGCTCAAGCATTCATTAGTACTTTGTTTGCTCAAGCATTCATTAGTACTTTGTTTGCTCAAGCATTCATTAGTACTTTGTTTGCTCAAGCATTCATTAGTACTTTGTTTGCTCAAGCATTCATTAGTACTTTGTTTGCTCAAGCATTCATTAGTACTTTGTTTGCTCAGATGGTTTGTGTAATAATCTCCTACGACCGATAAACACTTCTGGATCATGAATCAGAAGCTACACAAATATCTCTCTCAGCCTCCTCAGATATGGAATACTGCATTCCCTCCTTTGTTCCATGACCAGCTAGCGTACCTGTTGCTCCTGGCCAAGATGACTGAAGGCAACACCGACTGAAAAGACGGGCTACACGGCCTCCTCTTCCTAGTATCCTGATGGCTAGCTGAAAAGACGGGCTACACGGCCTCCTCTTCATAGTATCCTGATGGCT
Source organism: Oncorhynchus clarkii lewisi (assembly GCF_045791955.1). Taxonomy (NCBI): domain Eukaryota; kingdom Metazoa; phylum Chordata; class Actinopteri; order Salmoniformes; family Salmonidae; genus Oncorhynchus; species Oncorhynchus clarkii. The sequence continues at coordinate 7,051,074 of NC_092150.1, forward strand.
AGGCTGAGAAGAAGGGATACATGGCCTCCTCTTCCTGGTATCCTGATGGCCAGCTGAAAAGACGGGCTACAAGGCCTCCTCTTCCTAGTATCCTGATGGCTAGCTGAAAAGACGGGCTACACGGCCTCCTCTTCCTAGTATCCTGATGGTTAGCTGAAAAGACGGGCTACACGGCCTCCTCTTCCTAGTATCCTGATGGCTAGGCTGAAAAGACGGGCTACAAGGCCTCCTCTTCCTAGTATCCTGATGGCTAGCTGAAAAGACGGGCTACACGGCCTCCTCTTCCTAGTATCCTGATGGCTAGCTGAAAAGACGGGCTACACGGCCTCCTCTTCCTAGTATCCTGATGGCTAGGCTGAAAAGACGGGCTACAAGGCCTCCTCTTCCTAGTATCCTGATGGCTAATGTCCAATCGACAGAAATGGTCCAATTCACGCACTTAACAAGAGAACATCCCTGGTCATCCCTACTGCCTCTGATCTGGGGGACTCACTAAACACAGATGCTTTGTTTCTGAATAATGTCTGAGTGTTTGAGTGTGCCCCAGGCAATCCGTAAATTAAGTTTAGCTTAATATAAGGAATTTGAAATGATTATTTTGATAGTTGAGTACATTTTTGCAATTACATTTACTTTTGATACTTGAGTATATTTAAATCCTGACTTTTACTTGAGTCATTTCCTATTAAGGTGTCTTTACTTTTAATCAAGTATGACAATTAGGTACTTTTCCCACCACTTGTAAAACGTTAGGAGTATCTTCATCCATTGTCCAACTGTTGCATTTATCAGAATTGTTTTTAAACCTTTTAATTAACAATTTCGATGACTCTTGCTAGATACTCATTCGTTTTTTCCCAGCAGGCTGTACACTTCTCTTGTATTATCAGGGAGCAACTGACTTTTATTTATAACAGTAACATTCTTTCAGTTTATTAATTTGTTAATTAAGAGGTGGTGTGGTTGTAATACAATACTAATATAATATATAATAATGTTATTCTAACTGTATCAGCGCTCCCTGTTTCAATGTGCCTGCATGGGTGGCCACTAGTGGTCTATAGTAGAATTGCAGTCTGGCTTTTCTCTGGAAGACAAAAAGAACCACGAGACGAGAAAGGCTAAATAAAATCACAAATTCCATTCACTTGGCTTTATGTGTGTTTCAGAGCAGTTTCGGACATTTCTAATAATTTGTTATGGTTTCAGCTATCAGACACGTTTAATACAAATGTTTTTGTTATGCTAATTTCTACAGAATTGCATCGTGGGAAAATGTCGAAACACTTTTACGAGTAAAATAACAGTTCAAATGTGTTTTCACCTTTCCATCTACTAGCAGACAAAATAACACTGAACGTTCATTTAAATTATTTGCTTTTTTTCTCAATAGCCGTGGTGCTAAAACCATTAGGCTAAAACCTTTGCACGGGAATCACTATCCCACATTACTCATGTACAACTCATACTTACCTGGCAAGGGAGACACCGTGATCAAGAAGGCGGTTCACCCAGGGCGAGGCTCAGCCATTGCACTCCGGCTGTGCTGACCCCTGCGAATTTCTCAAATGTGGAAATCTCGATTGCATAATTTCTGGTAGTGGGGGACTGCGTTCGCGCTCTCCCCTGATTTCACTGTGAAAGTAAACCCTCCGGTGCGACTCATTCATTCATCCTTTTTTTTTTTTAAAGTGAACGAAGCATTTTAAGTAAACGAGGCATTGTAGATATCACGCTTATTTTTATCATTTATTTGGTGGTTATATTTGTAGTAGGTAGGTCTGCTGTTTACAGATCCTAAAATCAACAGAGTTTATCCATGTCCATCGCTTTGGTCGGTGCTGTATCCGATTCATGTGTTGTTTTCTAATGTTAGGAATATGTGGAAAATAGAACTGTTTGTCAATTGGCAATTTTAGCATAATTAATGAAAAAGGTATGCTGCTATATTTGGTTCAATTTACTTGCTTTTGAGACTCAGTAACTTTATATACTTTACCGTAATAAACTCATAAAGTTTAGCAGGGCCGCGACTGGTTAGTACTTGGATTGGAGACCGCGTGGGAATAATAGGCGCTGTAAACGTTTACTGATTTTGTCCAGTAGGAGGCGCTGTGTCCCCGTTGTAAACAGGCACACTTCTGCCAGATGGTCTACCGTCTCTGCTGCTGTGTGTTGTTTTGTCAAATAAACATTGTGAACTCCGAGAAAGACTTGAATCACAGAGGAACTTTAGGGAATGTCTTTGTTTTTCAACCAGACAGTTTTTCAGTTTTCTGTAGCTTTCGAACGGGTGCTTCTGGTAAGAGCAGGGGGAGGTGTATATGCTTCCTCATTTAACAACTAACTCCTGGTTTACCGAAGTTGAAAACATCTTGAGCTCTTGTTCACCCGACCTGGAGTTTCTGATGCTAAAAACCGACCGCACTATATACCAAGTTAATTCACGTGTGTTATTATCATAGCTGTGTACAAGCTTGTTTCTTGTTTTTATTTGTGTTTTTGCTCTACCTTATGTAATTTTTAGTATTACATTGTTATTGATTAATTATTGCATTGTTGGGTTTAGAGCTTGCAAGAAAGGCATTGTACTGTACTTGTGCACGGGACATTAACTTGAAACTCCATTTCTCTCTATCTCTCTATATCTATATCTCTCTATCTCTCTCTCTCGCTCTATCCCCCTCTCTCTCTCTATCCCTCTATTTTTGCATTGTTGGGTTTAGAGCTTGCAAGAAAGGCATTGTACTGTACTTGTGCACAGGACATTAACTTGAAACTCTCTCTCTCTCTCTATCTCTATCACGCTATCTCTCTCTCTCTCTCTCTCTCTCTCTCTCTCTACCCCCCCCCCCCCCCTCTCTATCCCTCTCTCTCTCTCTATCCCCCTCTCTCTCTCTCTCAATTAAATTAAATTCACTGGGCTTTATTGGCATGGGAAACGTGTTAACATTGCCAAAGCAAGTGAGGTAGATAATATACAAAAGTGAAATAAACAATAAAAATGTAAAGAAAACATTACACATACAGAAGTTTCAAAACAATAAAGACATTACAAATGTCATATTATATATATACAGTGTTGTAACAATGTACAAATGGTTAAAGTACACAAGGGAAAATAAATAAGCATAAATATGGGTTGTATTTACAATGGTGTTTGTTCACTGGTTGCTCTTTTCTTGTGGCAACAGGTCACAAATCTTGCTGCTGTGATGGCATACTGTGGTATTTCACCCAGTAGATATGGGAGTTTATCAAAATTGGATTTGTTTTCGAATTATTTGTGGATCTGTGTAATCTGAGGGAAATATGTCTCTCTAATATGGTCATACATTGGGCAGGAGGTTAGGAAGTGCAGCTCATTTTCCACCTCATTTTGTGGGTGTAACAGGGTTATATTGGTGATTCCACTTGCCACTTTATTGTTAAGCCAATGGGTTTTTGGTTTGAGTTTGTTTTGCCTTCACCTACTCAACATGGCATCTTATTGGCTGGTTTGCGTAGCTTGCTTACGAGGGGGGATGTTCCAGTTAGAATCGTCCCAGTGAACAAGCACCAAACCAGCGGTAAGTTGTTGGTTGCAAAGCAATGTACATCAAAAGTGATTTTTATACTCTCAAGTGATAATTTAAATGTACAATTTATATCAAATTGTTTGTAAATGTTATTCGATAAGATGCAGCGGCTTTTGGAGAATATTTGTTGTGCATTTTGTTGTAGAGAATTCCCGCCAGTATTAGCTAGCAACTTACTATGTCTGGTGGGGGGGTTCATATATTTTGTACAGTGCGTGAGTGCAGAGTTGGATGGTGAGACGTGCATTGCATGACGTGCAATTTTGTGTCGTTCTTATCAGGTACATTGTTAAATATATTATATTGTATATTGTAATTGTATTATTTTGGTAACTGTCCCAGTGAACAAGCACCAAACCAGCGTGCGTGAGTGCAGAGTTGGATGGTGAGACGTGCATTGCATGACGTGCAATTTTGTGTCGTTCTTATCAGAATAAAGCTACATGACTGGTGCTACATGTTGGAGTTCCGTGTCGATGACTGATTGTACACAACGCAAGACGAGTACTGTTACATGGGCAGTGAGCACAGCCTGTCTTCTCTTGAGAGCCATGTCTGTCTACGGCGGCCTTTCTCAATAGCAAGGCTATGCTCACTAAGTCTGTACATAGTCAAAGCGTTCCTTAAGTTTGGGTCAGTCACGGTGGTCAGGTATTCTGCCACGGTGCACTCTCTGTTTTGGGCCAAATAGCATTCTAGTTTGCTCTGTTTTTTTGTTAATTCTTTCCAATGTGTCAAGTAGTTAGTTATCTTTTTGTTTTCTCATGATTTAGTTGGGTCTAATTGTGCTGCTGTCCTGGGGCTCTGTAGGGTGTGTTTGTGTACAGAGCCCCATGAGCAGCTTGCTTAGGTTAGGGGACTCTTCTCCAGGTTCATCTCTCTGTAGGTAATGGCTTTGTTATGGAAGGTTTGGAAATCGCTTCCTTTTAGATGGTTGTAGAATTTAACGTCTCTTTTCTGGATTTTGATTATTAGTGGGCATCGGCCTAATTCTGCTCTGCATGCATTATTTGGTGTTCTACGTTGTACACAAGGGATATTTTTGCAGAATTCTGCATGCAGAATTAAATTCTCTCTCTCTCTCTCTCTCTCTCTCTCTCCCCTATCCTTGTTCTAGGAGTTGCTCTAGCAACGCACATGCCCAAAACAAAATCCACTTGACTTAAATCTCATTTGGATTGCTAGAAATTTACTCATGCTACTCTTTTATACTTTTGCTTGTGTCTGTCGTTTCTTAACGTTACGGACTGCAGCCATTTTTGAAAATGACCTGTCAAACACACCCCAGTAATGGCTGACATGGGTTCAATAGGATACATTGACTTTCAGATCAATCTATAAGTACGCTAAAGCTTAGTCAGGGATTTGACGCACTCGACATTTACACCACAAGAAAGAGTAGAAACTAACTGTATCAGCGCTCCCTGTTTCAATGTGCCTGCATGGGTGGCTGTGTGGGACTGGGGAGGGTGGCCACTAGTGGTCTATAGTTGAATTGCAGTCTGGTTTTTAACCACGAGACGAGAAAGGCTAAATAAAATCACAAATTCCATTCACTTGGCTTTATGTGTGTTTCAGAATATTTTTGGATGTACTCAGGGGCATTTATTTATTCATTATTCATTTATTCATTATAGTTTCAGCTATCAGACACGTTTAATATAAATGTTTTTGTTATGCTAATTTATGCAGAATTGCATCCTGGGAAAATGGAAAAACTCATATTTTACGAGTAAAATAACAGTTCAAACGTGTTTTCACCTCTCCATCTACTAGCAGACAAAATAACACTGAACGTTAATTTAAATTATTTGCTTTTTTCCTCAATAGCCGTGGTGCTATAACCATTAGGCTAAAACGTTTGCACGGGAATCACTATCCCACATTACTCATGTACAACTCATACTTACCTGGCAAGGGAGACACCGTGATCAAGAAGGCGGTTCACCCAGGGCGAGGCTCAGCCATTGCACTCCGGCTGTGCTGACCCCTGCGAATTTCTCAAATGTGGAAATCTCGATTGCATAATTTCTGGTAGTGGGGGACTGCGTTCGCGCTCTCCCCTGATTTCACTGTGAAAGTAATGTTGTCTCTACTATGGATTCAGTTGATTTGAAGTAAAGGGATCTTTGACATGTTCATGTGTAGGTTACTTGCAGGTTGTTTCTTTGTTAGTTGGGGATTCTGATTTGCGTGCTGAAATTGTCAGCCTCTTCGTGATCTTAGTTTTTTTTGTAGTAGCTCTGCTGTTTAGAGGACCAACAATCAACAGAGCTTGTCGATGTCCTTCTATTTGGTCGGTGCTGTGTCCGATTCATGTGCTGTTTTCTACTGTTAAATACAACTGATTTTGGCTTAATTAATGAAAATTGTAGGCTGCTATGTTTGGTTCAATTTACATGCTTTTGAGACTCAGTTTAAAAAAAGTAACTTTATATATTTTACCATAATAAACTCATATAGTTTAGCAGGGTCGGGGCTGGTTCGTACTTGGAATGGAGACCGCGTGGGAATAACTAGGCGCTGTACGTTTGTACTGATTTTGTCCAGCAGTAGGCGCTGTGTCCCGGTTGTAAAACAGGCACACTTTGCCACTTGACCGTCTCTGCTGCTGTGTGTTGTTTTCTAACAATAACATACTGTTACTAACAATATGCTTTTAGAAATATGTGCAGAAATTAGCAACGTAAGCCACTGCAAAAGTAGAATGTTGGAAAATCATAAAGTAAAACTAAATGATGTTACTCTTTGAAGGTTCTAATGTCATTATCCTTTTACCACTCTCATCCAGAACTTTCAATATCTATTTTACTCATTTTTGCCCCAAAATGCCTATTTTTTTTTACCCCCATGGTCTCACTCTGAGACATGCTGAATGGGTGTAGACTAGTGTCTGGTAGGGGTGGAGGACGTGGGAGTGTCTGGTAGGGGTGGAGGACGTGGGAGTGTCTGGTAGGGGTGGAGGACGTGGGAGTGTCTGGTAGGGGTGGAGGACGTGGGTTGTCTGGTAGGGGTGGAGGACGTGGGAGTGTCTGGTTGGGGTAGAGGATGTGGGAGTGTCTGGTAGGGGTAGAGGCCGTGGGCGTGTCTGGTAGGGGTAGAGGACGTGGGAGTGTCTGGTATGGGTAGTGGATGTGGGAGTGTCTGGTAGGGGTAGAGGACGTGGGAGTGTCTGGTAGGGGTAGTGGACGTGGGAGTGTCTGGTAAGGGTAGAGGCCGTGGGAGTGTCTGGTAGGGGTAGTGGACGTGGGAGTGTCTGGAGGTGGTGAGGATCTAGCGATGCTCCAGAGACACTGTGAGACTGTTGGATAACTGTCAGTTTTGACAGCGCGTTGGCACGGTGATACATGGAGATGAAACACAGGAGAACTATGAGGCAACGCTATGCTCTGAAACATGGGATACTGAAGGAGTTCCTGGCTGAGTTCCTGGGGACTTTTATCTTGGTTGTAAGTACCGCTGGCTTCATATTCAATATGTGTTTTGGTGAGAAATTGCCTTACAAGGTCAATTTGTAACCCCTCAATATGAGTTATCTTATTGAGCAATTACATAAAAAAATGTATGCTATTTCACATGATTAAATTAGGATTATGATTCAATTAAGGGTAGGATTGTGATCAAATTAGGTACATTTTTTATTTAACTAGGCAAGTCAGTTAAGAACAAATTCTTATTTACAATGACAGTTTACCGGGGAACAGTGGGTTATTTGCCCTGTTCAGGAGCAGAATGACAGTTTACCGGGGAACAGTGGGTTATTTGCCCTGTTCAGGAGCAGAATGACAGTTTACCGGGGAACAGTGGGTTATTTGCCCTGTTCAGGAGCAGAATGACAGTTTACCGGGGAACAGTGGGTTATTTGCCCTGTTCAGGAGCAGAATGACAGTTTACCGGGGAACAGTGGGTTATTTGCCCTGTTCAGGAGCAGAATGACAGTTTACCGGGGAACAGTGGGTTATTTGCCCTGTTCAGGAGCAGAATGACAGTTTACCGGGGAACAGTGGGTTATTTGCCCTGTTCAGGAGCAGAATGACAGTTTACCGGGGAACAGTGGGTTATTTGCCCTGTTCAGGAGCAGAATGACAGTTTACCGGGGAACAGTGGGTTATTTGCCCTGTTCAGGAGCAGAATGACAGTTTACCGGGGAACAGTGGGTTATTTGCCCTGTTCAGGAGCAGAATGACAGTTTACCGGGGAACAGTGGGTTATTTGCCCTGTTCAGGAGCAGAATGACAGATTTTGACAGCTCTGGGATTTGATCTAGCAGCCTTTCGGTTACTGGCTCTAACCACTAGGCTACCTGCCACCCCAATTAGGTTAGGGATATAATTAAATTAGGGTTAGGATTATGATTAAATAAGGGTCAGGTTTAGGATTAGGGTTAGTAAAGTGAGTAAAGTGTAATCAGAATTCATTCAAATTCTTACAAACTAAATTTAACTGATAGTATTATACTGAATGGGATTAATGTCTATTTGCTTGGCTAGACATGGACTAACTTCTTCCCTCTCTTCTTCCCTCTCCCTCTTTTCCCTCTCTTCTTCCCTCTCCCTCTCTTCCCTCTCTTCTTCCCTCCCCTTCTCTTCCCTCTCTTCTTCCCTCTCCCTCTCTTCCTTCTCTTCCCTCTCCCTCTCTTCCTTCTCTTCCCTCTCCCTCTCTTCCCTCTCTTCTTCCATCTCCCTCTCTTCCTTCTCTTCCCTCTCTTCTTCCCTCTCCCTCTCTTCCTTCTCTTCCCTCTCCCTCTCTTCCTTCTCTTCCCTCTCTCTCCCTCTCTTCCTTCGATTCCCTCTCTTCTTCCCTCTCCCTCTCTTCCCTCTCTTCTCCCTCTCTTCCCTCTCCTCATCTCCTGTGTTAGTTGTTTGGCGTTGGGTCTGTTGCTCAGACGGTCCTGAGTCGTAATGCCATGGGGGAGACTCTCACCATCCATATAGGCTTCTCTGTAGGACTGATGATGGCAGTGTACGTGGCCGGAGGAGTGTCAGGTAATTATCATATCACAATATAACAATAATATTACAATTGAGTGCGTTTAAAAATATAAGCCTGTTCTGAAGCAACGGTGCATTGTTAATGTGACAAACTCTCTCTGCCGGTTTGCCAGAGTTTAATGCTGCAGTAAAAGCTGTATCAAAGATGTCTACCTCCCAGTGAAATTATCAGCCAACCTAATACATGGCTGAATGAGGTACAGACAAAAACAGGAATGAGATTCACAATGCATTTGTACTATTATGTAATGAATGGTGTTTTGTTATTAATTGGAGTTTGCAGAGATCAATACCTATTCAAATTAGATATTGGAATTCAGTTCAATCAATGAGGGATGCCATCTCAATTAAACCAATAGGTTTTTTTTTAAAGTTCCTGGAACCTACTGTACTCACTCACACACACACACACACACACACACACACACACACACACACACACACACACACACACACACACACACACACACACACACACACACACACACACACAGGAGGCTTACTGAAGTGAAACGTTAAGACATTTTAATTGTTTGATGATAACATTGTAACACGAGGCGTTCCTTTAGAGTCATTTAGTTCATGTGACAACATTAAACACCCCCCCCCCCCACCCCTGCTGCACCCTGTCAACAGTCATGTTGTCACCTCACGTTCTAGACCGATGCAGAACGTGCCAGCTCCTGTTCACAGTTAATACATCTGAACTAGCGATTGATTTCTCACCCATTGCCCTGTTGTGTTCCAGCCCCATCCAGGCCATTCATAACCTCGGGCAGTAAATGTCCTACAAACTCCATTGATCTAAGGCAGTGGCCTCTCTATGACAGAGACCTATCTCGGCTCCAACACGCTGCTAGGCTGATTGTGAATACAACACGTAGTGACACAGAGAGGGATTGAAAACGGGATAAATTGCCCACAACAACAGTAACATCATGCCGGTTTAAGATCACGCTCATGCATTTTAAATATTGTGAAAAGAGACAGGGAGTATAGCTGGTCTTAATATATGTCACTTAGCAGTAATTTCAGCCGCTGGAATTACGTTGAAGTGAGAGCATGTATCTGTAATATGTCTCTTCATCTAATAGTGTAGACGGCTATCTTTCCAACCTCCCCACCCTCTCTCCTCTTTCACTGGCTCATTCTCAATTCGTCCTTGCGTCATTTCTCCCATCCTTTCTCCTCACTTCCCTCTCAAAGAAGATCTGAGGGGGAAGAACCTTTTTGACCTTCTTCAATATGGTTGAGAAGGAGGCAAGGAGATAGGATGGGGAGGAATCACAGGAACAATTATTGAGATAGAGCCATCACCTGGCTCTCTCTTCTCTCCCAGGAGCCCATGTGAACCCTGCTGTCTCCTTGGCCATGGTGATCCTGGGAAAACTCAAGTTCTATAAATTCCCTGTCTATGTCGTCGCTCAGTTCCTTGGTGCTTTCTCTGGAGCTGCTGCAGTGTTTGGGCTGTATTATGGTGAGTAGTGTGGCCATGTCTGCATTCTGTTACTTGACATCGAAAGTAAATAACTGGAGTTGGACAGTAGAATAAGCCAATCAAAAAAAAGGGAATGTCTGCTCACTGTTTTGCTGCTCCCAAATGCGATTATTTAATAAAAGCTTACTGTGATACAACAAACAATATGTTGCTGCATTCTGCGATCACCACGGTGATCTGTTGCTGCATTCTGCGATCACCACGGTGATCTGTTGCTGTATTCTGCCATCACCATGGTGATCTGTCGCTGCATTCTGCGATCACCACAGTGATCTGTTTCTGCAGAGTTGTTGATGGAACTGTTCCAACAGATTGCACATGTTTAAAAGCCTTGGGGTGAATTGTAACAAATCAGGTCAACTGGCTTAACTCATATTCCCTGGCAAACAAACACATTTGACATGTTTGTTATGAACAACCAATGTTATGAACTGCTGTTATGATCTTCTGTTATGAACTGTTATGAACTGCTGTTATGAACTGTTATGAACTGCTGTTATGAACTGTTATGAACTGCTGTTATGAACTATTGTTATGAACTGTTGTTATGATCTTCTGTTATGAACTGTTATGAACTGCTGTTATGAACTGCTGTTATGAACTGTTATGAACTGCTGTTATGAACTGCTGTTATGAACTGTTATGAACTGCTGTTATGATCTTCTGTTATGAACTGTTGTTATGAACTGTTGTTATGAACTGCTGTTATGATCTTCTGTTATGAACTGCTGTTATGAACTGTTGTTATGAACTGTTGTTATGATCTTCTGTTATGAACTGTTATGAACTGTTATGAACTGCTGTTATGAACTGTTGTTATGAACTGTTGTTATGAACTGTTATGAACTGTTATGAACTGCTGTTATGAACTGTTATGAAATGCTGTTATGAACTGTTGTTATGAACTGTTGTTATGAACTGTTATGAACTGCTGTTATGAACTGCTGTTATGAACTGCTGTTATGAACTGTTATGAACTGCTGTTATGAACTGTTATGAACTGTTGTTATGATCTTCTGTTATGAACTGGTGTTATGAACTGTTATGAACTGTTATGAACTGCTGTCATGAACTGCTGTTATGAACTATTGTTATGAACTGTTGTTATGAACTGTTGTTATGATCTTCTGTTATGAACTGTTGTTATGAACTGTTATGAACTGCTGTTATGAACTGTTATGAACTGTTGTTATGAACTGTTATGAACTGCTGTTATGAACTGTTATGAACTGCTGTTATGAACTGTTATGAACTGCTGTTATGAACTGCTATGAACTGCTGTTATTAACAACCAATGTTATGAACTGCTGTTATGATCTTCTGTTATGAACTGTTGTTATGAATTGTTGTCATGTGCTCTTGATGTGAAGAAGTTGTCGCTATCCCGCTTTCTAACCGAGGTGCAATAGAAGATCGACTTGTGAAGCAAACGTCCATCGTCTTATCAATGTTTATCTTTTCATCTTCTGAATGGCTAAGTTTTGTTTTCTAACTGTGACATTGTCATCCATGTAGATGCGTTCATGGACTTCACCAATGGGATTTTATCAGTGACTGGTATTAACGCCACCGGCCACATCTTTGCCTCTTACCCTGCCAGGTCCCTAACCATCCTCGGAGGCATCATAGACCAGGTGTGTGTGTGTGTGTGTGTGTGTGTGTGTGTGTGTGTGTGTGTGTGTGTGTGTGTGTGTGTGTGTGTGTGTGTGTGTGTGTGTGTGTGTGTGTGTGTGTGTGTGTGTGTGTGTGTGTGTGTGTGTGTGTTGCATCCTACTGTGCCAGGTCTCTGACCATCGTAGATGGCCTCATAGATCAGGTGAGACGAGGTCAAGGGTCACGATGAGAGAGACCTCGAGGGGAGAGAGACCAGGGGGGGGAGAGAAACCGGGAAGAGGGTGGACCGGGGGGGAGGGAGACCAGGGGGAGAGACCAGTATCATGTTCATTAAGCATCACACAGATGAAAATGCTCTGAGGGACTACCTACCACCTACACATTTTAGTTTTTTGTTGCAAAAAAATGTCCGTTGCGTGCCTTAATGAACACCACCTAGGCAAACCAGGCGAGACGAAATCAAGGGGTTGAGAGGAGAGACGACCCCTCTGGTACTCCAGTCTGCTCTAGTTACCAGTAGTTACACAATGTTTTATCAGTTAGCCATTAAACCTTTACATCCCCAGTTCTCTGGGACATGTTGCTAATGCAAATTGATTGTCCCACTTTCCTACACATCACATCCCCTCGTTAGCAGGGTTTTGGGGCCAATGACCCTCGTTCTGATGTTCACACTTACCTACTTAAAACACTTTAACATCAACACAGACACAACACTGTAACAGTCACAATGGTGGTCACAATGGTGGTCTTAGACAGGCTGTCATGATGATGTTATATCCTGTCTTAGACAGTCAGTCATGATGATGTTGTATCCTGTCTTAGACAGTCAGTCATGATGGTGTTACAGTGCCTTGCGAAAGTATTCGGCCCCCTTGAACTTTGCGACCTTTTGCCACATTTCAGGCTTCAAACATAAAGATATAAAACTGTATTTTTTTGTGAAGAATCAACAACAAGTGGGACACAATCATGAAGTGGAACGACATTTATTGGATATTTCAAACTTTTTTAACAAATCAAAAACTGAAAAATTGGCCGTGCAAAATTATTCAGCCCCCTTAAGTTAATACTTTGTAGCGCCACCTTTTGCTGCGATTACAGCTGTAAGTCGCTTGGGGTATGTCTCTATCAGTTTTGCACATCGAGAGACTGAAATTTTTTCCCATTCCTCCTTGCAAAACAGCTCGAGCTCAGTGAGGTTGGATGGAGAGCATTTGTGAACAGCAGTTTTCAGTTCTTTCCACAGATTCTCAATTGGATTCAGGTCTGGACTTTGACTTGGCCATTCTAACACCTGGATATGTTTATTTTTGAACCATTCCATTGTAGATTTTGCTTTATGTTTTGGATCATTGTCTTGTTGGAAGACAAATCTCCGTCCCAGTCTCAGGTCTTTTGCAGACTCCATCAGGTTTTCTTCCAGAATGGTCCTGTATTTGGCTCCATCCATCTTCCCATCAATTTTAACCATCTTCCCTGTCCCTGCTGAAGAAAAGCAGGCCCAAACCATGATGCTGCCACCACCATGTTTGACAGTGGGAATGGTGTGTTCAGCTGTGTTGCTTTTACGCCAAACATAACATTTTGCATTGTTGCCAAAAAGTTCAATTTTGGTTTCATCTGACCAGAGCACCTTCTTCCACATGTTTGGTGTGTCTCCCAGGTGGCTTGTGGCAAACTTTAAACAACACTTTTTATGGATATCTTTAAGAAATGGCTTTCTTCTTGCCACTCTTCCATAAAGGCCAGATTTGTGCAATATACGACTGATTGTTGTCCTATGGACAGAGTCTCCCACCTCAGCTGTAGATCTCTGCAGTTCATCCAGAGTGATCATGGGCCTCTTGGCTGCATCTCTGATCAGTCTTCTCCTTGTATGAGCTGAAAGTTTAGAGGGACGGCCAGGTCTTGGTAGATTTGCAGTGGTCTGATACTCCTTCCATTTCAATATTATCGCTTGCACAGTGCTCCTTGGGATGTTTAAAGATTGGGAAATCTTTTTGTATCCAAATCCAGCTTTAAACTTCTTCACAACAGTATCTCGGACCTGCCTGGTGTGTTCCTTGTTCTTCATGATGCTCTCTGCGCTTTTAACGGACCTCTGAGACTATCACAGTGCAGGTGCATTTATACGGAGACTTGATTACACACAGGTGGATTGTATTTATCATCATTAGTCATTTAGGTCAACATTGGATCATTCAGAGATCCTCACTGAACTTCTGAAGAGAGTTTGCTGCACTGAAAGTAAAGGGGCTGAATAATTTTGCACGCCCAATTTTTCAGTTTTTGATTTGTTAAAAAAGTTTGAAATATCCAATAAATGTCGTTCCACTTCATGATTGTGTCCCACTTGTTGTTGATTCTTCACAAAAAAATACAGTTTTATATCTTTATGTTTGAAGCCTGAAATGTGGCAAAAGGTCGCAAAGTTCAAGGGGGAGGAATACTTTCGTAAGGCACTGTATATCCTGTCTTAGACAGTCAGTCATGATGATGTTATATCCAGTCCTCAGAATAACATTACGTTCTCACAACAAATATAGAGAATAACATTATTCTCACAACAAATATAAAGAATAACATTATTCTCCCAACAAATATAAAGAATAACATTATGTTCTCACAACGAATATAAAGAATAACATTATTCTCACAACAAATATAAAGAATAACATTACCACTGAAGAATGTTACCTAAAAATGAATTTTCCCCCTAATAATAATGTGAAATTAACATCTGTACAGAAAGACTCATATGAAGGCCAAATTTCTTGATGCAATTCATTCCTTTCAGTCTGGAAAAACTCCAGGGTTCGAGTTATATCAAACTTTTTTTGATGTAACTCAAAGATCCACTATTAACGTGTTTTTATTAACCACTCATATAAAATGGTTGATTATCAGACATTCAACATGAAGGTCTGATTTCATTATTACTGAAACAGGATCCAAGTGGTGTATATGTAAAGATCTAGTCCATTTAAAAAATTGGAGGCCCCTCACACTTCAGTGTTGTGATGCAAACATTTTTGCAAAATGCAGGGCGCATAGAATTAAAAAGGTCGGATATTATTTATCCTAATCAGACAGGTTGTTTACATGGACGACACATTGGAGGTAAATATAAGACAAGTACTTGAAACAATAGAACACTATGAAACGCCTGGGAAATCACGCCTTTGATAAAGTAGGACTAGAATTTATATATTTGTATTTTGGAGAATCTCTTATAAAATGGGTAAAAGTTATGTATAGTAACCCTTGGTGTAAAATAGTAAATAATGGCTACATCTCAGAAAGTATTGAACTGTCAAAAGGACAAATCATTGGCCATCCCATTCAACAGTACAATGAATGTCATTGCTGTCTTTTTTATTTGATTTTTTTTTTAAAGGGCAAAAACAAGGTTGTCCATTGTCTCAGTATCTATTGGCTCTGGCCATCAAAATGTTAGGTATCAGAAGAACCAACAATAATATGAAGGGGTTAAAAATCCAGGGCTTTTAAACAAAAGTGTCAATCTATGCCAGTGACTCAAGTTCTCTCTTAAGTCTGGAATCTGGATCCCTGTACTGAATGCCCAATCTCATTGAGAATCTGGATCCCTGTACTGAATGCCCAATCTCATTGAGAATCTGGATCCCTGTACTGAATGCCCAATCTCATTGAGAATCTGGATCCCTGTACTGAATGCCCAATCTCATTGAGAATCTGGATCCCTGTACTGAATGCCCAATCTCATTGAGAATCTGGATCCCTGTACTGAATGCCCAATCTCATTGAGAATCTGGATCCCTGTACTGAATGCCCAATCTCATTGAGAATCTGGACTATTTACCTCTCTGGACTTAAACCTAATTATGATAAGTGTACCATATTACTTATGGCATCATTAAAATACACACATTTTACATTCGTCTGTAGTTTATCAATAAAAAATGGTCTGCCGGTGAAGAAGACATACTTGGCGTTCACATCCCGAAATATATAAATGAACTCACTACAACAAATTTCAATAGAGAGTTAGCGAAACAATAAGCAAGATCTTGCAACCGTGGAGAGGGAAAATACCTGTATTTATGGAAAATCACACTGATTAACTCTTCAGTCATATCATAGTTGACTTATTTCCCTATGGTGCTGCCTACTCCAGACTAAACTTTTTTTTTAAATGTATTATATGAGCAAAAAATATTTAACTTGATTTGGAATGCCAATCAAACTAAATTAAACGTGCATGTTTATATAATGAAAATGAGTTTCCCACTAAAAGCTTCAGTCGTACAAATGTTTATATTTAAATGAGAACGGGTTCTCCAGTAGATTAGTACGAATGGCTGTGATTGGAGAAAACTGAGGACGGATCAACAACATTGTAGTTACTCCACAATAATAACCTAAATAACAGAGTTAAATGAAGGAAGCCTGTACAGAATACAAATATTCCAAAACATGCATCCTGTTTGCAATAAGGCACTAAAGTAAAACTGCAAAAAATATGGCAAAGAAATTAACTTTATGTCCTGAATACAAAGCGTTACGTTTGAGGCAAATCCAACACAACACATCACTGAGTATCACTCTTCATATTTTCAAGCATGGTGGTGGCTGCATCATGTTATGGGTATGCTTTTCATCGTAAAGGACTAGGGAGGTTTTTAGGATAACAATAAATGGAATAGAGCTAAGCACAGGCAAAATCTTAGAGGAAAACCTAGCTCTGTCTGCTTTCCAACATAAACTGGGAGACAAATTCAACTTTCAGCATGCCAATAACTTAAAACACAAGGCCAAAGTTGGTTACCAATACGAGATTGAATGCTCCTGAGTGGCCTAGTTACAGTTTTGACTTTAATCGTCTCGAAAATCTATGGTAAGACTTGGAAATGACTGTCTAGCAATGGTCAACAACTAACTTGATGGAGCTTGAAGAATTGTTTAATGTGCAAATATTGTACAATCCACATGTGCAAAGCTGATTCAAACATGTACTGACCCAGGGGTGTAAATACTTATGTAAATGAGATATTTCTCTATTTAATTTTCAATAAATTTGAAAACATTTCTAAAAACATGTTTTCACTTGGTCATTATGGGATTGGGTATTGTGTCAGTGAAATGTTTTTTTTTTAAATCAATTTTGAATTCAGGCTGTAACAGAACAAAATGCGTAATAAGTCAAGGGGTATGAATACTTTCTGAAGGCACTGTATACCAGCTTCATTTGAGAAACAAAATGTTGACAGTGGCGCCATAAAGGTTGGAAAATAGGTGGGAAGAGATTTTCGATGTTCCGTTTTCATGGTGCATCATTTATGAACTGATACACAAAGCAACACTCAATTTAAATGATAATGTAAAACTCTTGCCACCTATAGAATGTTATGTCCTGTATATGGGGCATACAACCATTTCTTTTAATTTGATTTATTTATCCCAGCTCTGCAGATTTTGCTACAAAGAGACAGAATCATTAGATCACTTCTTTTGGTATTGCCCCTATGTAGCTTGTTTCTGGTCACAGGTTCAAGAGCGGCTGACAAATCTATACATTTACCTGAAACGAACCCTACAAATAGCACTGTTTTTGAGATTTGGAAACCCATAGTCAATCAATCAACAATATAATATACAAACCGTTTGTATATTATTAAAGATTCATATTTTACTATCTGTAAATACTATGCGATTATAAAGGTTCAGAATTTATGTAAAACAGCACAGTTTAAACATACATTGCCCATGGAAATCATAAGTCTGTGGTTTACGGTGAAAGGTGGGATGGACTGAGAGTAGCTTTACAGAGATAGGTGGGATGGACTGAGAGTAGCTCTACAGAGATGGGTTGGATGGGCTGTTAGTAGCTTTACAGAGATAGGTGGGATGGACTGAGTAGCTTTACAGAGATAGGTGGGATGGGCTGAGTAGCTTTACGGAGATAGGTGGGATGGGCTGAGAGTAGCTTTACGGAGATAGGTGGGATGGACTGAGAGTAGCTTTACGGAGATAGGTGGGATGGGCTGAGAGTAGCTTTACGGAGATAGGTGGGATGGACTGAGAGTAGCTTTACGGAGATAGGTGGGATGGACTGAGAGTAGCTTTACGGAGATGGGTGGGATGGGCTGAGAGTAGCTTTACGGAGATGGGTGGGATGGACTGAGAGTAGCTTTACGGAGATGGGTGGGATGGGCTGAGAGTAGCTTTACGGAGATGGGTGGGATGGGCTGAAAGCAGCTGAGGGGTGGGTGGGATGGGCTGAAAGCAGCTGAGGGGTGGGTTAAAAGGCCATGATCTGTAGTAGTTAGGACCAAAAAATACTATACAGTGCAAACGAAAAGTATTCAGACCCCTTGACTTTTTCCATATTTTGTTGTGTTACAGCCTTATTCTAAAATGTTTTTTAGAAATGTTAAGGTCCCCAAGATCACAGTGGCCTCCATTATTCTTAAATGGAGGAAGTTTGTGACCACCAAGACTCTTCCAAGAGCTGGCCGCCCAACCAAACTGAGCAATCGGGGCGGAAGGGCCTTGGTCAGGGAGGTGACCAAGAACCCTCTGGTCACTCTGACAGAGCACCAGAGTTCCTCTGTGGAGATGCCAGAACCTTCCAGAAGGACAACCATCTCTGCAGCACTCCACCAATCAGGCCTTTATGGTAGAGTGGCCAGACGGAAGCCACTCCTCAGTAAAAGGCACATGACATCCCGCTTGGAGTTTGCCAAAAAGGCACCTAAAGGACTCTCAGAATATGAGAAACAAGATTATCTGATCTGATGTAACCAAGATTGAACTCTTTGGCCTGAATGCCAAGCTTCACGTCTGGAGAAAACTTGGCACCATCCCTACGGTGAAGCATGGTGATGGCAGCATCATGCTGTGGGGGGATGTTTTTCAGCAGCAGGGACTGGGAGACTAGTCAGGATGGAGGGAAAGATGAATGGAGCAAAGTACAGAGAGATCCTTAATGAAAACCTGCTCCAGGCGAAGGTTCACCTTCAAACAGGACAAGCACACAGCCAAGACAATGAAGGAGTCTCTGGACAAGTCTCAGGACAAGTCTCTGAATGTCCTTGATTGACCCAGCCAGGGCCTGGACTTGAACATCTCTGGGAGAGACCTGAAAATAGCTGTGCAGCAACGCTCCCCATCCAACCTGACAGAGCTTGAGAGGATCTGTAGAGAAGAATGGGAGAAACTCCCCAAATACAGGTATGCTAAGCTTGTAGTGTCATACCCAAGAAGACTCAAGGCTCTAATCGCTGCCAAAGGTGTTTCAACAAAGTACTGAGTAAAGGGTCTGAATACTTATGTAAATGTGATATTTTAGTTTTTAAAATATTTAATACATCTAAAAATCTGTTGTTGCTTTGTTGATGAAGATTATTATTTTTTAAATCCATTTTAGAATAAGCCTGTAACGTAAAACAAAATGTTGAAAAAGTCAAGGGGTCTAAATACTTAACGAATGTTCTTAACGAATGTTATGTATACCGCATGTGTATCTATCCAGACTCAAATAACTACATTTTGCTTTGTAACTATAAATGCAAAAAAAGTGCCGTGTTTGTCAAATTGATGTGGAGTGGTCATGTAACAAAACAAAGAGGGGGGCCAATAATAATATAACAAATATAGAGAATAACATTATTCTCACAACAAATATAGAGAATAACATTATTCTCACAACAAATATAGAGAATAACATTATTCTCACAACAAATATATGTTTAAATGTTTATATAACTAGGCAAGTCAGTTAATAAAAAAATATTATTTACAATGACGGCCTACCCTGGCCAAACCCTAACTCGGCCAAACCCTAACTCGGCCAAACCCTAACTCGGGCAAACCTGGACGACACTGGGCAAATTGTGCACCGCCCTATGGGATGTAATGCAGCCTGGATGAAGAATAACATTATGTTCTCCCAACAAATATAAAGAATAACATTTCAACAATTTTCTTTATATCCTGCTGGAATATTAAAAATAAATGAAAATATCACCAGGTATTACTGATGTCCTTTTATTTAAATGATCAACCAGGGTCCATTTCCTTCCTGAATTGACTAAATTGAAATGTAATTGACCCAATGCTGTTGTCAACAATTTAAATCATCTTACCACAGAGATTTTAAACCCAGAGGTGCAACATTGAGCGTTTTCCGAAACAGACCAGACCGGGGTTTTAGAAGTCAATGAGAGAAGTGAAAAGCTCTTCCTTAATCATTATTTTTTTTTTCAAAATCTAAAGGAACAACCAAGATTGGACCCAATGTCTTCAGTAGTTGAACATGTTATTACTACAACCTTGTGAGTGACAAACTGATTAAACATTTTTTTTTTTCAAAAACAACTTTATATCAAAGAAGTGCCTTTTAATTTGACGGCCTTCACACACACAGTTCATCGTGAGATGACCGTTAGCCTCGATCATGTGTTTCTACACATGAGTTTAGCTAGCCAATTTCGCCATGACATCTCCGACAAGCGTGAACAGTGATTCTGCCCCTCTTCATACTGTATTCTTTGATTGTACTCTCCAGGAAGCGTGAACAGGGATTCTGCCCCTCTTCATACTGTATTCTTTGATTGTACTCTCCAGGAAGCGTGAACAGGGATTCTGCCCCTCTTCATACTGTATTATTTGATTGTACTCTCCAGGCAGCGGGAACAGGGATTCTGCCTATCTTCATACTGTATTCATCTTCATACTGGGATTCTGCCTATCTTCATACTGTATTCTTTGATTGTACTCTCCAGGAAGCGTGAACAGGGATTCTGCCCCTCTTCATACTGTATTCTTTGATTGTACTCTCCAGGAAGCGTGAACAGGGATTCTGCCTATCTTCATACTGTATTCTTTGTACTCACCAGGCAGCGGGAACAGGGATTCTGCCCCTCTTCATACTGTATTCTTTGATTGTACTCTCCAGGAAGCGTGAACAGGGATTCTGCCCATCTTCATACTGTATTCTTTGTACTCTCCAGGCAGCGTGAACAGGGATTCTGCCTATCTTCATACTGTATTCTTTGATTGTACTCTCCAGGAAGCGTGAACAGGGATTCTGCCCATCTTCATACTGTATTCTTTGATTGTACTCTCCAGGAAGCGTGAACAGGGATTCTGCCCCTCTTCATACTGTATTCTTTGATTGTACTCTCCAGGCAGCGTGAACAGGGATTCTGCCTATCTTCATACTGTATTCTTTGTACTCTCCAGGCAGCGGGAACAGGGATTCTGCCCATCTTCATACTGTATTCTTTGTACTCTCCAGGCAGCAGGAACAGGCATGCTGGTGTTGTGTATCCTGGCCATCAGCGATGGGAAGAACATCGGCGCCCCTAGAGGCATGGAGCCACTGTGCATCGGCCTGATCATCATGGCTATCGGAGTGTCCATGGGGCTGAACTGTGGGTACCCCCTCAACCCTGCCAGGGACCTGGGGCCACGACTCTTTACTGCTGTAGCAGGCTGGGGTTGGGAGGTGTTCAGGTAACTCATAATATAATACTGTATAATTTAATATATGCGGCTAAGATTAGAGGTAAGTACCACCTCAACCCTGCCAGACATCCGGGTCACGGCACTTCACTGCAGTAGCAGACTGGGGAGTCTTCAGGTAACTCATATAGAAGGGTTCAGGTAACTCATATAGAAGTGTTCAGGTAACTCATATAGAAGTGTTCAGGTAACTCATATAGAAGGGTTCAGGTAACTCATATAGAAGGGTTCAGGTAACTCATATAGAAGGGTTCAGGTAACTCATATAGAAGTGTTCAGGTAACTCATATAGAAGGGTTCAGGTAACTCATATAGAAGGGTTCAGGTAACTCATATAGACGTGTTCAGGTAACTCATATAGACGTGTTCAGGTAACTCATATAGAAGGGTTCAGGTAACTCATATAGAAGTGTTCAGGTAACTCATGTAGAAGGGTTCAGGTAACTCATATAGAAGTGTTCAGGTAACTCATATAGAAGTGTTCAGGTAACTCATATAGAAGTGTTCAGGTAACTCATATAGACGTGTTCAGGTAACTCATGTAGAAGGGTTCAGGTAACTCATATAGAAGGGTTCAGGTAACTCATGTAGAAGTGTTCAGGTAACTCATATAGACGTGTTCAGGTAACTCATATAGAAGGGTTCAGGTAACTCATACAGAAGGGTTCATGTAACTCATGTCGATCAAAGACTAGACCAGTGTTTCACAAACTTCTAGTTCCACTTACTGGATCTATTCCAAAAAGTAGCTTGGTTATTAGTTGACCGTTTTAGTCAAATCGTCCTTTGATTGTCTGGTATTGATAGGTGAAAAAAAACAACCGTGTGTTGATTGGTGTTATATAACCTCACATGCCTAGCAACACATCACAACACATCACATGCAGTCAATGTTAGCTAATTATCTGTTGTCATGCTCTGTGCTAACCCCGTTGGGTTGCCTACTATTGAATTGTACTTGGATTCCTTTAATTGAACTTTCAAAAGCATTGGAGCTTGGAAAGTAGACTGAGATGTAAATTATAATGGTGCTGTAAAAAACAAACAGTTGTCGTTTTGGATAATTCTGTGACGGTTGCATTTAGACGCACTTATAGTGCATTTAGACGCACTTATAGTGCATTTAGACGCACTTATAGTGCATTTAGACGCACTTATAGTGCATTTAGACCCTTTAACTTTTTCCACATTTTATGACGTTACAGCCTTATTCTAAAATGGATTAAATCAAAAAAAAAATGTACCCTCAATCTCTGCACAATACCCCATAATTACAAAGCGAAAACAGGTTTTTAGAAATGTTTGCAAATGTATTACAAATAAACAGAAATGCCTTATTTACATACGTAAGTATTCAGACCCTTTGCTATGAGACTCAAAATGGAGCTCTGGTGCATCCCGTTGTCATTGATCATCCGTGAGACGTTTCTACGAGGTGATTGGAGTCCACCTGTGGTAAATTAAATTGATTGGACATTATTTGGAAAGGCACACACCTGTCTATATAAGGTCTCACAGTTGACAGTGCATGTCAGAGCAACAAACAAAAAAAACAAGCCGTGAGGTCGAAGGAATTTTCCATAGAGCGCCAAGACAGGATTGTGTAGAGGCACAGATCTGGGGAAGGGTTGCAAAACATTTCTGCAGCATTGAAGGTCAACAAACAACACAGTGGCCCTTTTTTTAAATTTCCACCTAAAATCACAAACCCAAATCTAACTGTCTGTAGCTCAGGACCTGAAATAAGGACACATTTCCGTATATTCTTGATACTATTTGAAAGGGAACACTTTGAAGTTTGTGGAAATGTGAAATTAATATAGGAGAATATAACACATTAGATCTGGTAAAAGATAATACAAACAAAAAAAACATGAGTTTATATATATATATATTTCCCTTCATCTTTGAAATGCAAGAGAAAGGCCATACATTCAGATAGGAGTCTAAGTGCCATTTAGATTTTGGCCAACAGATGGCAGCAGGGTGTGTGCAAAGTTTCAGACTGATCCAGTAAATAATTACAACACTGCACAGTATTTTGTGTCAAGTCTGCCAGGAGTTTGCCCAAATGTGCCGAATTGGTCAATTGATACATTTTCAAGTATATACAGTTGAAGTCGGAAGTTTACATACACTTAGGTTGGAATCATTAAAACTCATTTTTCAACCACTCCACAAATGTCTTGTTAACAAACTATAATTTTGGCAAGTCGGTTAGGACATCTACTTTGTGCATGACACATGTCATTTTTCCACAGACAGATTATTTCACTTATAATTCACTGTCTCACAATTCCAGTGGGTCAGAAGTTTACATACACTAAGTTGACTGTGCCTTTAGACAGCTTGGAAATTCCAGAAAATGGCTTTAGAAGCTTCTGATAGGCTAATTTACATCATTTTAGTCAATTGGAGGTGTACCTGTGGATGTATTTCAAGGCCTACCTTCAAACTCAGTGCCTCTTTTCTTGACATCATGGGAAAATCTAAAGAAATCAGCTAAGACCTCAGAAAAACATTGTAGACCTCCACAAGTCTGTTTTATCCTTCCAAATGCCTGAAGGTACTACGTTCATCTATACAAACAATAGTACGCAAGTATAAACACCATGGGACCACGAAGCCGTCATACCGCTCAGGAAGGAGACGTGTTCTGTCTCCTGGAGATGAATGTACATTGGTGCGAAAGTGCAAATCAATCCCAGAACAACAGCGAAGGACCTTGTGAAGATGCTGGAGGAAACGGGTACAAAAGTATCTATATCCACAGTAAAACAAGTCCTATATCGACATAACCTGAAAGGCCACTCAGTAAGGAAGAAGCAACTGCTCCAAAACCACCATAAAAAAGCCAGACTACGGTTTGCAACTACACATGGGGACAAAGATCATACTTTTTGGAGAAATGTCCACTAGTCTGATGAAACTAAAATAGAACTGTTTGGCCATAATGACCATCGTTATGTTTGGAGGAAAAAGGGGAACGCTTGCAAGCCGAAGAACACCATCCAAGCCATGAAGCACAGGGGTGGCAGCATCATGTTGTGGGGGTGCTTTTGCTGCAGGAAGGACTGGTGCACTTCATAAAATAGATGGCATCATGAGGAAGGAAAATTATGTGGCTATATTGAAGCAACATCTCAAGACATCAGTCAGAAAGTTAAAGCTTGGTCGCCAATGGTTCTTCCAAATGGACAATGACCCCAAGCATACTTCCAAAGTTGTGGCAAAATGGCTTAAGGACAACAAAGTCAAGGTATTGGAGTGGCCATCACAAAGTCCTGACCTCAATCCTATAGAAAATTTGTGGGCAGAACTGAAAAAGCGTGTGCGAGCAAGGAGGCCTACAAACCGGACTCAGTTACACCAGCTCTGTAAGGAGGAATGGGCCAAAATTCACCCAACTTATTGCGGGAAGCTTCTGGAAGGCAACCTGAAACATTTGACCCAAGTTAAACAATTTAAAGGCAATGATATCAAATACTAATTGAGTGTATGTAAACTTCTGACCCACTAGGAATGTGATGAAATAAATAAAAGCTGAAATAAATAATTCTCTCAACTATTGTTCTGACATTTCACATTCAGGAATTGTGAAAAACTGAGTTTAGATGTATTTGGCTGAGGTGTATGTAAACTTCCAATTGTACATTCTACAGAACCCACTGAGTATAACCTACAATACTTTCCAGAGTTCCTCTGTGGAGATGGGAGAACCTTCCAGAAGGACAACCATCTCTGCAGCACTCCACCAATCAGGCCTTTATGGTAGAGTAGCCAGATGGAAGCTACTCCTCAGTAAAAGGCACATGACAGCCTGCTTGGAGTTTGCCAAAGGCACCTAAAGGACTCTCAGACCATGAAAAACAAGATTCTCTGGTCTGATGAAACCAAGATTGAACACTTTGGTCTGAATGCCAAGTGTCACGTCTGGAGGAAACCTGGAACCAACCCTACGGTGAAGCAAGGTGGTGGCAGCATCATGCTGTGGGGATGTTTTTCAGTGGCAGGTACTGGCAGACTAGTTAGGATTGAGAGAAAGAAGAACAGAGCAAAGTAAAGAAAGATGCTTGATGAAAACCTGTTCCAGAGCACTCAGGACCTCAGACTGGAGTGAAGGTTCACCTTCCAACAGGACAATGACCCTAAGCACACAGCCAAGACAACGCAGGAGTGGCTTCAGGACAAGTCTCTGAATATCCTCGAGTGGCCCAGCAAAAAGCCTGGACTTGAACATGATCGGATATCTCTGGAGAGACCTGAAAATAGCTGTGCAGTGATGCTCCCCATCCAACCTGACAAAGCTTCAGAAGATTTGCCGAGAAGAATGGGAGAAACTCCTAAAATACATGTGTGCCAAGCTTGTAGCGTCATTCCCAAGAAGACTCGAGGCTGTAATCACTGACAAAGGTGCTTTAATCTACTTATGTAAATGTCCTATTTCATATTTTTATTTCTAATACATTTGCAAACATTAATGAAAACTGTTTTTGCTTTGTCACCATGGGGTGTTGTGTGTAGATTGATGAGGGGGGGGGGGGGGGGGGGAACTATTTAATCAATTTTAGAATAAGGCTGTAATGTAACAAAATGTGTAAAAAGTCAAGGGGTCTGAATACTTTCCCGACTGCACTGTACAAGGCTTAACAAAGTATTTCTAAGTGTGGCTCGACGCGTCACAGCATTATCCAGATAATGTGTTCTTATACCTTCATCTATTGCATGTGTTATGTGTTCTTGTAATGTGTGTGTGTGTGTGCGTGTGTGTGTGTGTATATATGTGTGTGTGTGCCTACCTATACACAGCACTTCAGACTACTGGTGGTGGGTCCCGGTGGCGGGGCCGATGATAGGAGGCGTGGTCGGGGCTCTGGTCTACTTCCTGTTCATCGAGATGCATCACAAACAGCCTGAGAAACCCCACGAGGAGGAAGAGGAGGAGGACGAAGAGGAGGAAGAAGATCTGGAGGAGGACAGCAGTCTTAAGGACAAATATGAGATGATTACCATGAGTTAAAGAGTCAGAGAGATTCATTCACTTGTCAAGGACTTTAAAAGAAAATGTCTGTCTGTCTGGTTCAGATCAATGTTACTGTAAAGTCAATCAGGAGAGGAATGTCATGTTGGGAGCCAAATATATATATATATATATATATATATACACACACACACACACACACACACACACACACACACACACACACACCAACCAACCAACCAACCAAGGACAGGCTTGCTCTCTCAGTGTGCTATGGTGAAACCCTGTGGTAGAGGGAGTAGAAGAGTTATAGCCTGTTATTACACGTCATAGCCTTTAGTAACCAGGCCGGTGTGCTACGTATGAGTGAACGATCAGAGTACGGTTTATAGCCTGTTATTACATGTCATAGCCTTTAGTAACCAGACTGGTGTGCTACTTATGAGCGACGGATCACAGTACAAGGCCTTTTAGCCCACTGCTGATGGGCGCTCCAATAGTCAGTCTACATGGAGAAATCCTATAGAACAGGTTATTGTTACTGTTTAAATAGGTAAAGATACAGAATGGTTAGTTCATAATGATGTGCTTATATGTAGCAATCCGCAACACTGGAAAAGTAATATTATGTATATATAATATTTCACCCCTTACGATTCCATTTGGACTACACCTGTCAGTTTTATGTAAATGAGATTCCATTTGGACTACACCTCTGTCAGTTTTATGTAAATGAGATTCCATTTGGGCTACACCTGTCAGTTTTATGTAAATTAGATTCCATTTGGACTACACCTGTCAGTTTTATGTAAATGAGATTTCATTTGGACTAGACCTGTCAGTTTTATGTAAATGAGATTCCATTTGGACTACACCTGTCAGTTTTATGTAACTGAGATTCCATTTGGACTACACCTGTCAGTTTTATGTAAATGAGATTCCATTTGGACTACACATGTCAGTTTTATGTAAATGAGATTCCATTTGGACTACACATGTCAGTTTTATGTAACTGAGATTCCATTTGGACTACACCTGTCAGTTTTATGTAAATTAGATTCCATTTGGACTACACCTGGCAGTTTTATGTAAATGAGATTCCATTTGGACTACACCTGTCAGTTTTATGTAAATTAGATTCCATTTGGACTACACCTGTCAGTTTTATGTAACTGAGATTCCATTTGGACTACACCTGTCAGTTTTATGTAAATGAGATTCCATTTGGACTACACCTGTCAGTTTTATGTAAATGAGATTCCATTTGGACTACACCTGTCAGTTTTATGTAAATGAGATTCCATTTGGACTACACATGTCAGTTTTATGTAAATGAGATTCCATTTGGACTACACCTGTCAGTTTTATGTAAATGAGATTCCATTTGGACTACACCTGTCAGTTTTATGTAAATTAGATTCATGCAGACAATTAACCCAGACCCATTTGATGACATTTTTGTTGTTGTAGTAATGTCTGCGTTGTAATTGCAGAAGGTATAGCTTTAATGTAGGCTTTAGATTGCAATTTTGACCATACACTTCATACTCACCGAAAGAGACCACGTGTGCCACGTGCGTATCTAAAGAAACCCTGAGAAATAACAAATATAACAACTACCACTGTTACAATTCATGAATTTCATGTATGGCAGTTATAAGTTTTGTTGCCATTGTATAATATTCAATTATTATGTTTGTTTATTGTTGTGCTTTTTCTGTTTTTGATTTTGTATTGTTGTCATGGAAATAGTATCCAAACTATTTCAATGTGACAAATGTATTCCTGTTTGTGTAAACAAATATTATTACTTGGATGCATAATAAAAATTAATAAAAAATGGTGTCTTGTATTTTTTAAGTAAAACTTGTTATCATGGCACCGAGGAGCGAAATAGCCTGGTCCCAGAGCTGTTTGTGTTGTCTTGACAACTCCTTTGGGCATTCACATGACAACAACCATAGGAGTTAAATAGATATGGAACCAGGCTTGGTCGCAAAACACACATTGATAAAGTTTGTTGGTAGAAAACCTGTTGCATAATGCCATCACTTTTGGCCATTAATTTATAACCAAACAGACTCATAAAGGCTCCTGTTCTGTAATGTGACAGATTAAACCACCATGATCCAATGACTGGCTGCCTTTCTGTGAATAAATCGGATATTATCCACAATACCACCTTGACAAGTGGTAAGTAACAATTGTAATTTGTGAGCCATTGGATCATAAAAGGCTGTTATCGCTATCATACAATCGATGTCTCCATTGAATGCCTCTGTTCGTAGATTGAGTGGAATGTCTGGGTTTTTACCTGAGGATCACAAGCCGAGCTGCAGCTGGAAGGTCCTCAGCTCCAGAGCCGAACAAGGAAAGTCCTCAAACACAACATTCCCAAGACAAAACTCTTTCTCGCTATTACAGGGCCTTTCTGTCATCCTGTGAAGATCCATCCTCTCCCTGGGGCCAGTACTGTTTTCTGTTCAACCTCGGGGCAGTCTATGTGGCGGTAGGTAAACCCCAGAGGGTCTGAAGTGCCTGGGGAGATTCTTGAAACAGCAGTGGCTTGACTGAGGTCATTGGAGACCTCTCTTTCCACATGGGCCTGGTGTACAAGGCACTACACAGGCTGGACGAGGCTCTAGTGTTCTTCCAGAGGACAGTCAAGAGTTATTCACTTTTAGAAAAAAGGGTTCCAAAAGGGATCTTCGGCTTTCCCCAAAGGACAACCCTTTTTGGTTCCGGGTAGAACCCTTTTTGGTTCCGGGTAGAACCCTTTTTGGTTCCGGGTAGAACCTTTTTTGGTTCCAGGTAGAACCCTTTTTGGCTACATTTAGAACTCTTTTGGGTTCCATGTAGAACTCTCTATGTAAAGGGTTTTACATGGAACCCCAAAAGGGTTCTACCTGGAACCAAAAAGCCTCCTTCAAAAGGGTTGTCCTATGGGTTGTCCTACAGCCGAAGAACTGTTTCAGGGTCTAGATAGCATCTTTTTTTCTAAGACTATAGGAGGTATTGCAGGCTATGGATAGGTCTACGTCTGCCTATCATACAACGTATCATGGTAGGAGGGACTTTTTGTTCATTACTTTGTTTATTGAATCTATAATATTAAACTGCCTTCGGAAAGTATTCAGACCCCTTAATTCTAAACTGCCTTCGGAAAGTATTCAGACCCCTTCATTCTAAACTGCCTTCGGAAACTATTCAGACCCCTTGACTTTTCCCACATTTAGTTACATAACAGCCTTACTCTAAAATGGATAAAATAAAAAAATGTTCCTCAATCTACACACAATATCCTATAATGACAAGACGAAAACAGGTTTTTTATTTTATTTTTGCAAACGTATTAAAAATAAAAAGAGAAAATACCTTATTTACACAAGTATTTCAGAATCTTTGCTATGAGACTCGAAATTGAGTTCAGGTGCATCGTGTTTCCATTGATCATCCTTACGATGTTTCTACAACTTCATTGGAGGCCACCTGTGATAAAGTCAATTGATTGGACATGATTTGGAAAGACACACACCTGTCTATATTAGGTCCCATGATTGACTGTTGCATGTCAAAGCAAAAACCAAAACATGAGGTCGAAGGAATTGTCCGAAGCGCTCCGAGACAGGATTGTGTCGAGGCACTGATCAGAGGAAGGGTACCAAAAATGTATGCAGCTTTGAATGTCCCCAAGAACACAGTGATCTCCATCATTCTTAAATGGAAGTAGTTTGGAACCACCAAGACTCTTCCTAGAGCTGATTGCCCGGCTAAACTGAGCAATTGGGGGAGAAAGGCTTTGGTCAGAGAGGTGGCCAAGAACCCAATGGTCACTGACAGAGCACCAGAGTTCCTCTGTGGAGATGAGAGAACATTCCAGAAGGACAACCATCTCTGCAGCACTCCACCAATCAGGCCTTTATGGTATCGTAGCCAGACAGAAGCCACTCCTCAGTAAAAGGCACATGACAGCCCGATTGGAATATGCCAAAGACACCTAAAAGTCTCTCAGACCACGAGAAACAAAATTCTCTTGCCTCATGAAACCAAGATGTAACTATTTTTGGCCTGAATTGTTCATTTTTTTTGCTTTGTCATTATGGGGAATTGTGTGTAGATTGATGAGGAAAAAACTATTCAATTGATTTTAGAATAAGGCTGTAACGTATCAAAATGTGGAAAAAGTGAAGGGGTCTGAATACTTTCCCGAATGCACATTGTGCCCATATTTCCAGGATGTCTATGTAATGGATGTCAAATGGCTAGCTAGTTAGCGGTGGTGCGCGCTAATAGCATTTCAATCGGCGACGTCACTTGCTTTGAGCCCTTGAAGTGGTGGTTCCCCTTGTTCTGCACGGGCCGCGGCTTATGTGGAGCGATGGGTAACGATGCTTCGTGGGTGACTGTTGTCTGTGCTGAGGGTCCCTGGTTCGAGCGCGGGTATGGGCGAGGTTCGAGCGCGGGTATGGGCGAGGTTCGAGCGCGGGTATGGGCGAGGTTTGAGTGCGGGTATGGGCGAGGTTTGAGCGCGGGTATGGGCGAGGTTGGGTATGGGCGAGGTTCGAGCGCGGGTATGGGCGAGGGGATGGACGTGAAGATATACTGTTACATCTACACATGGAATTTAAAAAAAAATGTGTCTGTATTGTGACCAGATTTCCCAGTCCTTTTCTGTATGCAAAAAATTATTTTCAGTTATTCTTTCAAAATATGATTAATTTATTGTAAGAAGGATATTGATGTAATCAGTCAACGGTGCCACCTGTCAGTACTTTTAGAGGGCGGGAAAATGTATTATTTAAATACACTGCTCAAAAAAATAAAGGCAACACTTAAAAAACACAATGTAACTCCAAGTCAATCACACTTCTGTGAAATCAAACTGTCCACTTAGGAAGCAACACTGATTGACAATACATTTCACATGCTGTTGTGCAAATGGAATAGACAACAGGTGGAAATTATAGGCATTTAGCAAGACACCCCCAATAAAGGAGTGGTTCTGCAGGTGGTGAGTACAGACCATTTCTCAGTTCCTTTGCTTCCTGGCTGATGTTTTGGTCACTTTTGAATGCTGGCAGTGCTTTCACTCTAGTGGTAGCATGAGACGGAGTCTACAACCCACACAAGTGGCTCAGATAGGGCAGCTCATCCAGGATAGCACATCAATGCGAGCTGTGGCAAGAAGGTTTGCTGTGTCTGTCAACGTAGTGTCCAGAGCATGGAGGCGCTACCAGGAGACAGGCCAGTACATCAGGAGACGTGGAGGAGGCCGTAAGAGGGCAACAACCCAGCAGCAGGACCGCTATCTCCGCCTTTGTGCAAGGAGGAGCAGGAGGAGCACTGCCAGAGCCCTGCAAAATGACCTCCAGCAGGCCACAAATGTTCATGTGTCTGCTCAAAGGGTCAGAAACAGACTCCATGAGGGTGGTATGAGGGCCCGACAGCCACAGATGGGGGTTGTGCTTACAGCCCAACACCGTGCAGGATGTTTGGCATTTGCCAGGGAACACCAAGATTGGCAAATTCGCCACTGGCGCCCTGTGAGATCCTCAGACCCCTTGTGAGACCATATGCTGGTGCGGTTGGCCCTGGGTTCCTCCTAATGCAAGACAATGCTAGACCTCATGTGGCTGGAGTGTGTCAGCAGTTCCTGCAAGAGGAAGGCATTGATGCTATGGACTGGCCCGCCCGTTCCCCAGACCTGAATCCAATTGAGCACATCTGGGACATCATGTCTCGCTTTAGTCCAGGTCTGGGAGGAGATCCCTCAGGAGACCATCCGCCACCTCATCAGGAGCATGCCCAGGCATTGTAGGGAATTCATACAGGCACGTGGAGGCCACACACACTACTGAGCCTCATTTTGACTTGTTTTAAGGACATTACATCAAAGTTGGATCAGCCTGTAGTGTGGTTTTCCACTTTAATTTTGAGTGTGACTCCAAATCCAGACCTCCATGGGTTGATAAATTTGATTTCCACTGATAATTTTTGTGTGATTTTGTTGTCAGCACATTCAACTATGTAAAGAAAAAAGTATTTAATAAGAATATTTCATTCATTCAGATCTAGGATGTGTTATTTTAGTGTTCCCTTTATTTTTTTGAGCAGTGTAGTTTCACTGTCCAGATCTGTCTACACTTGTAAAATATCCAGACACAATTGCGTCTGACTCCCTCTGGAGGTTGGCAGGATAATCTGATGAAATGAAAAATCACCCGCGGGCTGTTAGTTGAGGAACCCTGTTTTACTGTGTGGGAAGGCATCTGAGACCGGATATAAGAGCTGCTGCAGCGGTGTCTCCAGGACTGCAGAGGGGAAGTGACTGATGTCAGGCTGACAAGTATGGATCTGTTTCCAGTGGCGTCTATTCGTGGATGCCAAAGGGAAGACAGGCTTCCCAATTAAAAAAATAAAAATAAATAATGTATCTTTCGTCTCTCTGTGTTTCCTAATTTTCCTTGAATTCGCAAGAGGCTGAATGTATCTCACAGGAGAAAGCATCCGAGCGAGTGAAACAGCGTCACTTTGTGTCGGTAGGCCATTTATCTGATGCTTTCTGATCCAACCATTAATACATACATTGTTGTGCCCCTGGCCCGAGATGATGGAAATTCAATATATAGCTAGATGTAGAAGGCTAATAATGTTAACTAGCTAACGTTGCCCATTAAAGGAAGTTAGGTTAGCGAGCAAGCATTGTATACAGGTAGCCTAGGACAACAACAAATAAAAGTGTGTACTTGCTGTATGACAGAGTGCTAGACCGTTTTGTCAACATGAAAGAGAGGATGATGGCATTGGTGTTTCTCAACAAGTAGGGTGAGTTAACATGTTTCCCACTTGCACGAACACGCACACACACAAATCAGAAACGTGGACAGCCACATCATATTTTGGCGTACAGTGATTGGACTAAATCGTTTTTGGTCTCTTTTTGTTATCACTGTATTAGACTAAGCAGAGGTGATTTGATGAATATTTTGCACATATTAGAAAACAGCACGTGAATCGGATACAGCACCGATCGGACTCTGGATCTGTAAACAGCAGCGCTATTAAAAAAACAACAACCAAATTGTAAATAAGGTAGATATCTACATGTCATAGCATCGGCTTTCTTTCACAGTGAAATCAGGGGAGAGCGCGAACGCAGTCCCCCACTACCAGAAATTATGCAATCGAGATTTCCACATTTGAGAAATTCGCAGGGGTCAGCACAGCCGGAGTGCAATGGCTGAGCCTCGCCCTGGGTGAACCGCCTTCTTGATCACGGTGTCTCCCTTGCCAGGTAAGTATGAGTTGTACATGAGTAATGTGGGATACTGATTCCCTTGCAAACGTTTTAGTCTAATGGTTATAGCACCACGGCTATTGAGAAAAAAGCAAATCAATTAAATGAACGTTCAGTGTTATTTTGTCTACTTGTAGATGGAAAGGTGAAAACACGTTTGAACTGTTATTTTACTCGTAAAATATGAGTGTTTTTACATTTTCCCAGGATGCAATTCTGCAGAATTTAGCATAACAAAATCATTTTTAGTAAACGTGTCTGATAGCTGAAACTATAATAAATGATTAGAAATGCCCCTGAGTAACATCCCAAAAATATTCTGAAACACACATAAAGCCAAGTGAATGGAATTTGTGATTTTATTTAGCCTTTCTCGTCTCGTGGTTCTTTTTGTGTTCCAGAGAAAAGCCAGACTGCAATTCTACTATAGACCACTAGTGGCCACCCTCCCAGTCCCACACAGCCACCCATGCAGGCACATTGAAACAGGGAGCGCTGATACAGTTAGAATAACATTATTATATATTATATGAGTATTGTATTTCAACCACACCACCTCTTAATTAACAAATTAATAAACGGAAAGAATGTTACTGTCAGCTGTTCCCTGATAATACAAGGGAAGTGTGGACTGCTGAAAAAAAATGAAGAAAAAAAAACGAATGAGCATTGATCAAGAGTCATCAAAATTGTTAAAAGGTAAAAAAAAAAAACGAATCTGATGAATGCAACAGTTTGACAATGGATGAAGACACTCCTAACGTGTTACAGTTGTTCAGTGGTGGAAAAAGTACCCAATTTTACATACTTGAGTAAAAGTTCAGATACCTTAATAGGAAATGACTCAAGTGAAAGTGAGTCACTCAGTGAAATACTTCTTGAGGATTTTAATATACTCAAGTATCAAAAGTAAATGTAATTGCAAATATATACTTAATTATCAGAATCATTACAAATTACTTATATTAAGCAAACTAGATGGAACAATTGTTTGTGTTTAAAAGGTAAATTAAAAAAATTACAGATAGCAGGGGCATACTCTATCACTCAGACATCATTTACAAACAAAGCATTTGTGTTTAGTGAGTCCGCCAGATCAGAGGCAGTAGAGATGACCAGGGATGTGCTCTTGATAAGGGCAGTAGAGATGACCAGGGATGTTCTCTTGATAAGAGCAGTAGAGATGACCAGGGATGTTCTCTTGATAAGGGCAGTAGAGATGACCAGGGATGTTCTCTTGATAAGGGCAGTAGAGATGACCAGGGATGTTCTCTTGATAAGAGCAGTAGAGATGACCAGGGATGTTCTCTTGATAAGGGCAGTAGAGATGACCAGGGATGTTCTCTTGATAAGGGCAGTAGAGATGACCAGGGATGTTCTCTTGATAAGGGCAGTAGAGATGACCAGGGATGTTCTCTTGATAAGAGCAGTAGAGATGACCAGGGATGTTCTCTTGATAAGGGCAGTAGAGGTGACCAGGGATGTTCTCTTGATAAGTGTGTGAACTGAACCGTTTTTGTCCTGCTAAACATTCATAATGTAACAAGTACTTTAGGGTGTCAGGAACAATGTACGGAGTAAAAAGTATATACATTTTCTTTAAGAATGTAGTGAAGTAAAAGTAAAAGTTGTCAAAAATATGAACGCATTTTATTGAACCTTTTTTTAACTAGGCAAGTCAGTTAAGAACAAATTATTTTTTTACAATGACGGCCTATCAGAAGGCAAAAGGCCTCCTGCGGGGGACGGGGCTAGAATAAAAAATACAATTTCAATATAGAACAAACACACATCACAGCAAGAGAGACACCACAACACCACATGAAGAGAGACACCACAACACCACAGCAAGAGAGACACCACAACACCACATGAAGAGAGACACCACAACACCACATGAAGAGAGACACCACAACACCACATGAAGAGAGACACCACAACACCACAGCAAGAGAGACACCACAACACCACACCACACGAAGAGAGACACCACAACATCACAGCAAGAGAGACACCACATGAAGAGAGACACCACAACACCACATGAAGAGAGACACCACAACACCACATGAAGAGAGACACCACAACACCACATGAAGAGAGACACCACAACACCACAGCAAGAGAGACACCACAACACCACATGAAGAGAGACACCACAACATCACATGAAGAGAGACACCACAACACCACAGCA
>NC_092150.1:7089239-7094239 GCF_045791955.1 Oncorhynchus clarkii lewisi
TGGTCCCATACTCTGACAGTCATAGTTAGCATGGTCCCATACTCTGACAGTCATAGTTAGCCTGGTCCTATACTCTGACAGTCATAGTTAGCCTGGTCCCATACTCTGACAGTCATAGTTAGCCTGGTCCTATACTCTGACAGTCATAGTTAGCCTGGTCCCATACTCTGACAGTCATAGTTAGCCTGGTCCCATACTCTGACAACATGCTGTTGTGCAAATGGAATAGACAACAGGTGGAAATTATAGGCATTTAGCAAGACATCCCCCAATAAAGGAGTGGTTCTGCAGGTGGTGACTACAGACCATTTCTCAGTTCCTTTGCTTCCTGGCTGATGTTTTGGTCACTTTTGAATGCTGGCAGTGCTTTCACTCTAGTGGTAGCATGAGACGGAGTCTACAACCCACACAAGTGGCTCAGATAGTGCAGCTCATCCAGGATAGCACATCAATGCGAGCTGTGGCAAGTAGGTTTGCTGTGTCTGTCAACGTAGTGTCCAGAGCATGGAGGCGCTACCAGGAGACAGGCCAGTACATCAGGAGACGTGGAGGAGGCCGTAAGAGGGCAACAACCCAGCAGCAGGACCGCTATCTCCGCCTTTGTGCAAGGAGGAGCAGGAGGAGCACTGCCAGAGCCCTGCAAAATGACCTCCAGCAGGCCACAAATGTTCATGTGTCTGCTCAAAGGGTCAGAAACAGACTCCATGAGGGTGGTATGAGGGCCCGACAGCCACAGATGGGGGTTGTGCTTACAGCCCAACACCGTGCAGGATGTTTGGCATTTGCCAGAGAACACCAAGATTGGCAAATTCGCCACTGGCGCCCTGTGAGATCCTCAGACCCCTTGTGAGACCATATGCTGGTGCGGTTGGCCCTGGGTTCCTCCTAATGCAAGACAATGCTAGACCTCATGTGGCTGGAGTGTGTCAGCAGTTCCTGCAAGAGGAAGGCATTGATGCTATGGACTGGCCCGCCCGTTCCCCAGACCTGAATCCAATTGAGCACATCTGGGACATCATGTCTCGCTTTAGTCCAGGTCTGGGAGGAGATCCCTCAGGAGACCATCCGCCACCTCATCAGGAGCATGCCCAGGCATTGTAGGGAATTCATACAGGCACGTGGAGGCCACACACACTACTGAGCCTCATTTTGACTTGTTTTAAGGACATTACATCAAAGTTGGATCAGCCTGTAGTGCGGTTTTCCACTTTAATTTTGAGTGTGACTCCAAATCCAGACCTCCATGGGTTGATAAATTTGATTTCCATTGATAATTTTTGTGTGATTTTGTTGTCAGCACATTCAACTATGTAAAGAAAAAAGTATTTAATAAGAATATTTCATTCATTCAGATCTAGGATGTGTTATTTTAGTGTTCCCTTTATTTTTTTGAGCAGTGTAGTTTCACTGTCCAGATCTGTCTACACTTGTAAAATATCCAGACACAATTGCGTCTGACTCCCTCTGGAGGTTGGCAGGATAATCTGATGAAATGAAAAATCACCCGTTAGTTGAGGAACCCTGTTTTACTGGGTGGGAAGGCATCTGAGACCGGATATAAGAGCTGCTGCAGCGGTGTCTCCAGGACTGCAGAGGGGAAGTGACTGATGTCAGGCTGACAAGTATGGATCTGTTTCCAGTGGCGTCTATTCGTGGATGCCAAAGGGAAGACAGGCTTCCCAATTTTAAAATAAAAAAAAAAATGTATCTTTCGTCTCTCTGTGTTTCCTAATTTTCCTTGAATTCGCAAGAGGCTGAATGTATCTCACAGGAGAAAGCATCCGAGCGAGTGAAACAGCGTCACTTTGTGTCGGTAGGCCATTTATCTGATGCTTTCTGATCCAACCATTAATACATACATTGTTGTGCCCCTGGCCCGAGATGATGGAAATTCAATATATAGCTAGATGTAGAAGGCTAATAATGTTAACTAGCTAACGTTGCCCATTAAAGGAAGTTAGGTTAGCGAGCAAGCATTGTATACAGGTAGCCTAGGACAACAACAAATAAAAGTGTGTACTTGCTGTATGACAGAGTGATAGACCGTTTTGTCAACATGAAAGAGAGGATGATGGCATTGGTGTTTCTCAACAAGTAGGGTGAGTTAACATGTTTCCCACTTGCACGAACACACACAAATCAGAAACGTGGACAGCCACATCATATTTTGGCGTACAGTGATTGGACTAAATCGTTTTTGGTCTCTTTTTGTTATCACTGTATTAGACTAAGCAGAGGTGATTTGATGAATATTTTGCACATATTAGAAAACAGCACGTGAATCGGATACAGCACCGATCGGACTCTGGATCTGTAAACAGCAGCGCTATTAAAAAAACAATAACCAAATTGTAAATAAGGTAGATTTATCTTATCTACATGTCATAGCATCGGCTTTCCTTCACAGTGAAATCAGGGGAGAGCGCGAACGCAGTCCCCCACTACCAGAAATTATGCAATCGAGATTTCCACATTTGAGAAATTCGCAGGGGTCAGCACAGCCGGAGTGCAATGGCTGAGCCTCGCCCTGGGTGAACCGCCTTCTTGATCACGGTGTC
This sequence comes from Oncorhynchus clarkii lewisi, assembly GCF_045791955.1. Lineage (NCBI taxonomy): Eukaryota > Metazoa > Chordata > Actinopteri > Salmoniformes > Salmonidae > Oncorhynchus > Oncorhynchus clarkii. Next base: position 7,091,798 of record NC_092150.1, read on the forward strand.
TCCCTTGCCAGGTAAGTATGAGTTGTACATGAGTAATGTGGGATACTGATTCCCGTGCAAACGTTTTAGCCTAATGGTTATAGCACCACGGCTATTGAGAAAAAAGCAAATCAATTAAATGAACGTTCAGTGTTATTTTGTCTGCTAGTAGATGGAGAGGTGAAAACACGTTTGAACTGTTATTTTACTCGTAAAATATGAGTGTTTTTGCATTTTCCCAGGATGCAATTCTGCAGAACTTAGCATAACAAAATCCTTTTTAGTAAACGTGTCTGATAGCTGAAACTATAATAAATGATTAGAAATGCCCCTGAGTAACATCCCAAAAATATTCTGAAACACACATAAAGCCAAGTGAATGGAATTTGTGATTTTATTTAGCCTTTCTCGTCTCGTGGTTCTTTTAATCTTCCAGAGAAAAGCCAGACTGCAATTCTACTATAGACCACTAGTGGCCACCCTCCCAGTCCCACACAGCCACCCATGCAGGCACATTGAAACAGGGAGCGCTGATACAGTTAGAATAACATTATTATATATTATATTAGTATTGTATTTCAACCACACCACCTCTTAATTAACAAATTAATAAACGGAAAGAATGTTACTGTCAGCTGTTCCCTGATAATACAAGAGAAGTGTGGACTGCTGAAAAAAACGAAGAAAAAAAAACGAATGAGCATTGATCAAGAGTCATCAAAATTGTTAAAAGGTTAAAAAAAAAAAACGAATCTGATAAATGCAACAGTTTGACAATGGATGAAGACACTCCTAACGTGTTACAGTTGTTCAGTGGTGGAAAAAGTACCCAATTGTACATACTTGAGTAAAAGTTCAGATACCTTAATAGGAAATGACTCAAGTGAAAGTGAGTCACTCAGTGAAATACTTCTTGAGGATTTAAATATACTCAAGTATCAAAAGTAAATGTAATTGCAAATATGTACTTAATTATCAGAATCATTACAAATTCCTTATATTAAGCAAACTAGATGGAACAATTGTTTGTGTTTAAAAGGTAAATAAAAAAATTACAGACAGCAAGGGGCATACTCTATCACTCAGACATCATTTACAAACAAAGCATTTGTGTTTAGTGAGTCCGCCAGATCAGAGGCAGTAGGGATGACCAGGGATGTTCTCTGTTTAGTGAGTCCTCCAGATCAGAGGCAGTAGTGATGACCAGGGATGTTCTCTGTTTAGTGAGTCCTCCAGATCAGAGGCAGTAGAGATGACCAGGGATGTTCTCTTGATAAGGGCAGTAGAGATGACCAGGTATGTTCTCTGTTTAGTGAGTCCTCCAGATCAGAGGCAGTAGAGATGACCAGGGATGTTCTCTTGATAAGGGCAGTAGAGATGACCAGGGATGTTCTCTTGATAAGGGCAGTAAGAGATGACCAGGGATGTTCTCTTGATAAGGGCAGTAGAGATGACCAGGGATGTTCTCTTGATAAGAGCAGTAGAGATGACCAGGGATGTTCTCTTGATAAGGGCAGTAGAGATGACCAGGGATGTTCTCTTGATAAGTGTGTGAACTAAACCATTTTTGTCCTGCTAAACATTCATAATGTAACAAGTACTTTTGGGTGTCAGGAAAAATGTACGGAGTAAAAAGTACATTATTTTCTTTAGGAATGTAGTGAAGTAAAAGTAAAAGTTGTCAAAAATATGAACGCATTTTATTGAACCTTTTTTTAACTAGGCCAGTCAGTTAAGAACAAATTATTTTTTTACAATGACGGCCTATCAGAAGGCAAAAGGCCTCCTGCGGGGGACGGGGCTGGAATAAAAAATACAATTTCAATATAGAACAAACACACATCACAGCAAGAGAGACACCACAATACCACATGAAGAGAGACACACAACACCACATGAAGAGAGACACCACAACACCACAGCAAGAGAGACACCACAACACCACAGCAAGAGAGACACCACAACACCACAGCAAGAGAGACACCACAACACCACATGAAGAGAGACACCACAACACCACATGAAGAGAGACACCACAACACCACATGAAGAGAGACACCACAACACCACAGCAAGAGAGACACCACAACACCACATGAAGAGAGACACCACAACACCACATGAAGAGAGACACCACAACACCACAGCAAGAGAGACACCACAACACCACATGAAGAGAGACACCACAACACCACATGAAGAGAGACACCACAACACCACATGAAGAGAGACACCACAACACCACAGCAAGAGAGACACCACAACACCACATGAAGAGAGACACCACAACATCACAGCAAGAGAGACACCACAACACCACACGAAGAGAGACACCACAACATCACAGCAAGAGAGACACCACATGAAGAGAGACACCACAACACCACATGAAGAGAGACACCACAACACCACATGAAGAGAGACACCACAACACCACATGAAGAGAGACACCACAACACCACA
>NC_092150.1:7096739-7101739 GCF_045791955.1 Oncorhynchus clarkii lewisi
ATAGTTAGCCTGGTCCCATACTCTGACAGTCATAGTAAGCCTGGTCCCATACTCTGACAGTCATAGTTAGCAGTCATAGTTAGCATGGTCCCATACTCTGACAGTCATAGTTAGCCTGGTCCTATACTCTGACAGTCATAGTTAGCCTGGTCCCATACTCTGACAGTCATAGTTAGCCTGGTCCTATACTCTGACAGTCATAGTTAGCCTGGTCCCATACTCTGACAGTCATAGTTAGCCTGGTCCCATACTCTGACAACATGCTGTTGTGCAAATGGAATAGACAACAGGTGGAAATTATAGGCATTTAGCAAGACATCCCCCAATAAAGGAGTGGTTCTGCAGGTGGTGACTACAGACCATTTCTCAGTTCCTTTGCTTCCTGGCTGATGTTTTGGTCACTTTTGAATGCTGGCAGTGCTTTCACTCTAGTGGTAGCATGAGACGGAGTCTACAACCCACACAAGTGGCTCAGATAGTGCAGCTCATCCAGGATAGCACATCAATGCGAGCTGTGGCAAGAAGGTTTGCTGTGTCTGTCAACGTAGTGTCCAGAGCATGGAGGCGCTACCAGGAGACAGGCCAGTACATCAGGAGACGTGGAGGAGGCCGTAAGAGGGCAACAACCCAGCAGCAGGACCGCTATCTCCGCCTTTGTGCAAGGAGGAGCAGGAGGAGCACTGCCAGAGCCCTGCAAAATGACCTCCAGCAGGCCACAAATGTTCATGTGTCTGCTCAAAGGGTCAGAAACAGACTCCATGAGGGTGGTATGAGGGCCCGACAGCCACAGATGGGGGTTGTGCTTACAGCCCAACACCGTGCAGGATGTTTGGCATTTGCCAGAGAACACCAAGATTGGCAAATTCGCCACTGGCGCCCTGTGAGATCCTCAGACCCCTTGTGAGACCATATGCTGGTGCGGTTGGCCCTGGGTTCCTCCTAATGCAAGACAATGCTAGACCTCATGTGGCTGGAGTGTGTCAGCAGTTCCTGCAAGAGGAAGGCATTGATGCTATGGACTGGCCCGCCCGTTCCCCAGACCTGAATCCAATTGAGCACATCTGGGACATCATGTCTCGCTTTAGTCCAGGTCTGGGAGGAGATCCCTCAGGAGACCATCCGCCACCTCATCAGGAGCATGCCCAGGCATTGTAGGGAATTCATACAGGCACGTGGAGGCCACACACACTACTGAGCCTCATTTTGACTTGTTTTAAGGACATTACATCAAAGTTGGATCAGCCTGTAGTGTGGTTTTCCACTTTAATTTTGAGTGTGACTCCAAATCCAGACCTCCATGGGTTGATAAATTTGATTTCCATTGATAATTTTTGTGTGATTTTGTTGTCAGCACATTCAACTATGTAAAGAAAAAAGTATTTAATAAGAATATTTCATTCATTCAGATCTAGGATGTGTTATTTTAGTGTTCCCTTTATTTTTTTGAGCAGTGTAGTTTCACTGTCCAGATCTGTCTACACTTGTAAAATATCCAGACACAATTGCGTCTGACTCCCTCTGGAGGTTGGCAGGATAATCTGATGAAATGAAAAATCACCCGCGGGCTGTTAGTTGAGGAACCCTGTTTTACTGTGTGGGAAGGCATCTGAGACCGGATATAAGAGCTGCTGCAGCGGTGTCTCCAGGACTGCAGAGGGGAAGTGACTGATGTCAGGCTGACAAGTATGGATCTGTTTCCAGTGGCGTCTATTCGTGGATGCCAAAGGGAAGACAGGCTTCCCAATTAAAAAAATAAAAATAAATAATGTATCTTTCGTCTCTCTGTGTTTCCTAATTTTCCTTGAATTCGCAAGAGGCTGAATGTATCTCACAGGAGAAAGCATCCGAGCGAGTGAAACAGCGTCACTTTGTGTCGGTAGGCCATTTATCTGATGCTTTCTGATCCAACCATTAATACATACATTGTTGTGCCCCTGGCCCGAGATGATGGAAATTCAATATATAGCTAGATGTAGAAGGCTAATAATGTTAACTAGCTAACGTTGCCCATTAAAGGAAGTTAGGTTAGCGAGCAAGCATTGTATACAGGTAGCCTAGGACAACAACAAATAAAAGTGTGTACTTGCTGTATGACAGAGTGATAGACCGTTTTGTCAACATGAAAGAGAGGATGATGGCATTGGTGTTTCTCAACAAGTAGGGTGAGTTAACATGTTTCCCACTTGCACGAACACACACACACAAATCAGAAACGTGGACAGCCACATCATATTTTGGCGTACAGTGATTGGACTAAATCGTTTTTGGTCTCTTTTTGTTATCACTGTATTAGACTAAGCAGAGGTGATTTGATGAATATTTTGCACATATTAGAAAACAGCACGTGAATCGGATACAGCACCGATCGGACTCTGGATCTGTAAACAGCAGCGCTATTAAAAAAACAATAACCAAATTGTAAATAAGGTAGATTTATCTTATCTACATGTCATAGCATCGGCTTTCCTTCACAGTGAAATCAGGGGAGAGCGCGAACGCAGTCCCCCACTACCAGAAATTATGCAATCGAGATTTCCACATTTGAGAAATTCGCAGGGGTCAGCACAGCCGGAGTGCAATGGCTGAGCCTCGCCCTGGGTGAACCGCCTTCTTGATCACGGTGTCTCCCTTGCCAGGTAAGTATGAGTTGTACATGAGTAATGTGGGATACTGATTCCCGTGCAAACGTTTTAGCCTAATGGTTATAGCACCACGGCTATTGAGAAAAAAGCAAATCAATTAAATGAACGTTCAGTGTTATTTTGTCTGCTAGTAGATGGAGAGGTGAAAACACGTTTGAACTGTTATTTTACTCGTAAAATATGAGTGTTTTTGCATTTTCCCAGGATGCAATTCTGCAGAACTTAGCATAACAAAATCCTTTTTAGTAAACGTGTCTGATAGCTGAAACTATAATAAATGATTAGAAATGCCCCTGAGTAACATCCCAAAAATATTCTGAAACACACATAAAGCCAAGTGAATGGAATTTGTGATTTTATTTAGCCTTTCTCGTCTCGTGGTTCTTTTAATCTTCCAGAGAAAAGCCAGACTGCAATTCTACTATAGACCACTAGTGGCCACCCTCCCAGTCCCACACAGCCACCCATGCAGGCACATTGAAACAGGGAGCGCTGATACAGTTAGAATAACATTATTATATATTATATTAGTATTGTATTTCAACCACACCACCTCTTAATTAACAAATTAATAAACGGAAAGAATGTTACTGTCAGCTGTTCCCTGATAATACAAGAGAAGTGTGGACTGCTGAAAAAAACGAAGAAAAAAAAACGAATGAGCATTGATCAAGAGTCATCAAAATTGTTAAAAGGTTAAAAAAAAAAACGAATCTGATAAATGCAACAGTTTGACAATGGATGAAGACACTCCTAACGTGTTACAGTTGTTCAGTGGTGGAAAAAGTACCCAATTGTACATACTTGAGTAAAAGTTCAGATACCTTAATAGGAAATGACTCAAGTGAAAGTGAGTCACTCAGTGAAATACTTCTTGAGGATTTAAATATACTCAAGTATCAAAAGTAAATGTAATTGCAAATATGTACTTAATTATCAGAATCATTACAAATTCCTTATATTAAGCAAACTAGATGGAACAATTGTTTGTGTTTAAAAGGTAAATAAAAAAATTACAGACAGCAAGGGGCATACTCTATCACTCAGACATCATTTACAAACAAAGCATTTGTGTTTAGTGAGTCCGCCAGATCAGAGGCAGTAGGGATGACCAGGGATGTTCTCTGTTTAGTGAGTCCTCCAGATCAGAGGCAGTAGTGATGACCAGGGATGTTCTCTGTTTAGTGAGTCCTCCAGATCAGAGGCAGTAGAGATGACCAGGGATGTTCTCTTGATAAGGGCAGTAGAGATGACCAGGTATGTTCTCTGTTTAGTGAGTCCTCCAGATCAGAGGCAGTAGAGATGACCAGGGATGTTCTCTTGATAAGGGCAGTAGAGATGACCAGGGATGTTCTCTTGATAAGGGCAGTAAGAGATGACCAGGGATGTTCTCTTGATAAGGGCAGTAGAGATGACCAGGGATGTTCTCTTGATAAGAGCAGTAGAGATGACCAGGGATGTTCTCTTGATAAGGGCAGTAGAGATGACCAGGGATGTTCTCTTGATAAGTGTGTGAACTAAACCATTTTTGTCCTGCTAAACATTCATAATGTAACGAGTACTTTTGGGTGTCAGGAAAAATGTACGGAGTAAAAAGTACATTATTTTCTTTAGGAATGTAGTGAAGTAAAAGTAAATGTCGTCAAAAATATGAACGCATTTTATTGAACCTTTTTTTAACTAGGCCAGTCAGTTAAGAACAAATTATTTTTTTACAATGACGGCCTATCAGAAGGCAAAAGGCCTCCTGCGGGGGACGGGGCTGGAATAAAAAATACAATTTCAATATAGAACAAACACACATCACAGCAAGAGAGACACCACAATACCACATGAAGAGAGACACCACAACACCACATGAAGAGAGACACCACAACACCACAGCAAGAGAGACACCACAACACCACAGCAAGAGAGACACCACAACACCACAGCAAGAGAGACACCACAACACCACATGAAGAGAGACACCACAACACCACATGAAGAGAGACACCACAACACCACATGAAGAGAGACACCACAACACCACAGCAAGAGAGACACCACAACACCACATGAAGAGAGACACCACAACACCACATGAAGAGAGACACCACAACACCACAGCAAGAGAGACACCACAACACCACATGAAGAGAGACACCACAACACCACATGAAGAGAGACACCACAACACCACATGAAGAGAGACACCACAACACCACAGCAAGAGAGACACCACAACACCACATGAAGAGAGACACCACAACATCACAGCAAGAGAGACACCACAACACCACACGAAGAGAGACACCACAACATCACAGCAAGAGAGACACCACATGAAGAGAGACACCACAACACCACATGAAGAGA
>NC_092150.1:7105582-7123082 GCF_045791955.1 Oncorhynchus clarkii lewisi
ATTCCATTTGGACTACACCTGTCAGTTTTATGTAAATGAGATTCCATTTGGACTACACCTCTGTCAGTTTTATGTAAATGAGATTCCATTTGGGCTACACCTGTCAGTTTTATGTAAATTAGATTCCATTTGGACTACACCTGTCAGTTTTATGTAAATTAGATTTCATTTGGACTAGACCTGTCAGTTTTATGTAAATGAGATTCCATTTGGACTACACCTGTCAGTTTTATGTAACTGAGATTCCATTTGGACTACACCTGTCAGTTTTATGTAAATGAGATTCCATTTGGACTACACCTGTCAGTTTTATGTAAATGAGATTCCATTTGGACTACACATGTCAGTTTTATGTAACTGAGATTCCATTTGGACTACACCTGTCAGTTTTATGTAAATTAGATTCCATTTGGACTACACCTGTCAGTTTTATGTAAATGAGATTCCATTTGGACTACACCTGTCAGTTTTATGTAAATGAGATTCCATTTGGACTACACCTGTCAGTTTTATGTAACTGAGATTCCATTTGGACTACACCTGTCAGTTTTATGTAAATGAGATTCCATTTGGACTACACCTGTCAGTTTTATGTAAATGAGATTCCATTTGGACTACACCTGTCAGTTTTATGTAAATGAGATTCCATTTGGACTACACCTGTCAGTTTTATGTAAATGAGATTCATGCAGACAATTAACCCAGACCCATTTGATGACATTTTTGTTGTTGTAGTAATGTCTGCGTTGTAATTGCAGAAGGTATAGCTTTAATGTAGGCTTTAGATTGCAATTTTGACCATACACTTCATACTCACCGAAAGAGACCACGTGTGCCACGTGCGTATCTAAAGAAACCCTGAGAAATAACAAATATAACAACTACCACTGTTACAATTCATGAATTTCATGTATGGCAGTTATAAGTTTTGTTGCCATTGTATAATATTCAATTATTATGTTTGTTTATTGTTGTGCTTTTTCTGTTTTTGATTTTGTATTGTTGTCATGGAAATAGTATCCAAACTATTTCAATGTGACAAATGTATTCCTGTTTGTGTAAACAAATATTATTACTTGGATGCATAATAAAAATTAATAAAAAATGGTGTCTTGTATTTTTTAAGTAAAACTTGTTATCATGGCACCGAGGAGCGAAATAGCCTGGTCCCAGAGCTGTTTGTGTTGTCTTGACAACTCCTTTGGGCATTCACATGACAACAACCATAGGAGTTAAATAGATATGGAACCAGGCTTGGTCGCAAAACACACATTGATAAAGTTTGTTGGTAGAAAACCTGTTGCATAATGCCATCACTTTTGGCCATTAATTTATAACCAAACAGACTCATAAAGGCTCCTGTTCTGTAATGTGACAGATTAAACCACCATGATCCAATGACTGGCTGCCTTTCTGTGAATAAATCGGATATTATCCACAATACCACCTTGACAAGTGGTAAGTAACAATTGTAATTTGTGAGCCATTGGATCATAAAAGGCTGTTATCGCTATCATACAATCGATGTCTCCATTGAATGCCTCTGTTCGTAGATTGAGTGGAATGTCTGGGTTTTTACCTGAGGATCACAAGCCGAGCTGCAGCTGGAAGGTCCTCAGCTCCAGAGCCGAACAAGAAGAGTCCTCAAACACAACATTCCCAAGACAAAACTCTTTCTCGCTATTACAGGGCCTTTCTGTCATCCTGTGAAGATCCATCCTCTCCCTGGGGCCAGTACTGTTTTCTGTTCAACCTCGGGGCAGTCTATGTGGCGGTAGGTAAACCCCAGAGGGTCTGAAGTGCCTGGGGAGATTCTTGAAACAGCAGTGGCTTGACTGAGGTCATTGGAGACCTCTCTTTCCACATGGGCCTGGTGTACAAGGCACTACACAGGCTGGACGAGGCTCTAGTGTTCTTCCAGAGGACAGTCAAGAGTTATTCACTTTTAGAAAAAAGGGTTCCAAAAGGGATCTTCGGCTTTCCCCAAAGGACAACCCTTTTTGGTTCCGGGTAGAACCCTTTTTGGTTCCGGGTAGAACCCTTTTTGGTTCCGGGTAGAACCTTTTTTGGTTCCAGGTAGAACCCTTTTTGGCTACATTTAGAACTCTTTTGGGTTCCATGTAGAACTCTCTATGTAAAGGGTTTTACATGGAACCCCAAAAGGGTTCTACCTGGAACCAAAAAGCCTCCTTCAAAAGGGTTGTCCTATGGGTTGTCCTACAGCCGAAGAACTGTTTCAGGGTCTAGATAGCATCTTTTTTTCTAAGACTATAGGAGGTATTGCAGGCTATGGATAGGTCTACGTCTGCCTATCATACAACGTATCATGGTAGGAGGGACTTTTTGTTCATTACTTTGTTTATTGAATCTATAATATTAAACTGCCTTCGGAAAGTATTCAGACCCCTTAATTCTAAACTGCCTTCGGAAAGTATTCAGACCCCTTAATTCTAAACTGCCTTCGGAAACTATTCAGACCCCTTGACTTTTTCCACATTTAGTTACATAACAGCCTTACTCTAAAATGGATAAAATAAAAAAATGTTCCTCAATCTACACACAATATCCTATAATGACAAGACGAAAACAGGTTTTTTATTCTATTTTTGCAAACGTATTAAAAATAAAAAGAGAAAATACCTTATTTACACAAGTATTTCAGAATCTTTGCTATGAGACTCGAAATTGAGTTCAGGTGCATCGTGTTTCCATTGATCATCCTTACGATGTTTCTACAACTTCATTGGAGGCCACCTGTGATAAAGTCAATTGATTGGACATGATTTGGAAAGACACACACCTGTCTATATTAGGTCCCATAATTGACTGTTGCATGTCAAAGCAAAAACCAAAACATGAGGTCGAAGGAATTGTCCGAAGCGCTCCGAGACAGGATTGTGTCGAGGCACTGATCAGAGGAAGGGTACCAAAAATGTATGCAGCTTTGAATGTCCCCAAGAACACAGTGATCTCCATCATTCTTAAATGGAAGTAGTTTGGAACCACCAAGACTCTTCCTAGAGCTGATTGCCCGGCTAAACTGAGCAATTGGGGGAGAAAGGCTTTGGTCAAAGAGGTGGCCAAGAACCCAATGGTCACTGACAGAGCACCAGAGTTCCTCTGTGGAGATGGGAGAACATTCCAGAAGGACAACCATCTCTGCAGCACTCCACCAATCAGGCCTTTATGGTATCGTAGCCAGACAGAAGCCACTCCTCAGTAAAAGGCACATGACAGCCCGATTGGAATATGCCAAAGACACCTAAAAGTCTCTCAGACCACGAGAAACAAAATTCTCTTGCCTCATGAAACCAAGATGTAACTATTTTTGGCCTGAATTGTTCATTTTTTTTGCTTTGTCATTATGGGGAATTGTGTGTAGATTGATGAGGAAAAAACTATTCAATTGATTTTAGAATAAGGCTGTAACGTATCAAAATGTGGAAAAAGTGAAGGGGTCTGAATACTTTCCCGAATGCACATTGTGCCCATATTTCCAGGATGTCTATGTAATGGATGTCAAATGGCTAGCTAGTTAGCGGTGGTGCGCGCTAATAGCATTTCAATCGGCGACGTCACTTGCTTTGAGCCCTTGAAGTGGTGGTTCCCCTTGTTCTGCACGGGCCGCGGCTTATGTGGAGCGATGGGTAACGATGCTTCGTGGGTGACTGTTGTCTGTGCTGAGGGTCCCTGGTTCGAGCGCGGGTATGGGCGAGGTTCGAGCGCGGGTATGGGCGAGGTTCGAGCGCGGGTATGGGCGAGGTTTGAGTGCGGGTATGGGCGAGGTTTGAGCGCGGGTATGGGCGAGGTTGGGTATGGGCGAGGTTCGAGCGCGGGTATGGGCGAGGGGATGGACGTGAAGATATACTGTTACATCTACACATGGAATTTAAAAAAAAATGTGTCTGTATTGTGACCAGATTTCCCAGTCCTTTTCTGTATGCAAAAAATTATTTTCAGTTATTCTTTCAAAATATGATTAATTTATTGTAAGAAGGATATTGATGTAATCAGTCAACGGTGCCAACTGTCAGTACTTTTAGAGGGCGGGAAAATGTATTATTTAAATACACTGCTCAAAAAAATAAAGGCAACACTTAAAAAACACAATGTAACTCCAAGTCAATCACACTTCTGTGAAATCAAACTGTCCACTTAGGAAGCAACACTGATTGACAATACATTTCACATGCTGTTGTGCAAATGGAATAGACAACAGGTGGAAATTATAGGCATTTAGCAAGACACCCCCAATAAAGGAGTGGTTCTGCAGGTGGTGAGTACAGACCATTTCTCAGTTCCTTTGCTTCCTGGCTGATGTTTTGGTCACTTTTGAATGCTGGCAGTGCTTTCACTCTAGTGGTAGCATGAGACGGAGTCTACAACCCACACAAGTGGCTCAGATAGTGCAGCTCATCCAGGATAGCACATCAATGCGAGCTGTGGCAAGAAGGTTTGCTGTGTCTGTCAACGTAGTGTCCAGAGCATGGAGGCGCTACCAGGAGACAGGCCAGTACATCAGGAGACGTGGAGGAGGCCGTAAGAGGGCAACAACCCAGCAGCAGGACCGCTATCTCCGCCTTTGTGCAAGGAGGAGCAGGAGGAGCACTGCCAGAGCCCTGCAAAATGACCTCCAGCAGGCCACAAATGTTCATGTGTCTGCTCAAAGGGTCAGAAACAGACTCCATGAGGGTGGTATGAGGGCCCGACAGCCACAGATGGGGGTTGTGCTTACAGCCCAACACCGTGCAGGATGTTTGGCATTTGCCAGAGAACACCAAGATTGGCAAATTCGCCACTGGCGCCCTGTGAGATCCTCAGACCCCTTGTGAGACCATATGCTGGTGCGGTTGGCCCTGGGTTCCTCCTAATGCAAGACAATGCTAGACCTCATGTGGCTGGAGTGTGTCAGCAGTTCCTGCAAGAGGAAGGCATTGATGCTATGGACTGGCCCGCCCGTTCCCCAGACCTGAATCCAATTGAGCACATCTGGGACATCATGTCTCGCTTTAGTCCAGGTCTGGGAGGAGATCCCTCAGGAGACCATCCGCCACCTCATCAGGAGCATGCCCAGGCATTGTAGGGAATTCATACAGGCACGTGGAGGCCACACACACTACTGAGCCTCATTTTGACTTGTTTTAAGGACATTACATCAAAGTTGGATCAGCCTGTAGTGTGGTTTTCCACTTTAATTTTGAGTGTGACTCCAAATCCAGACCTCCATGGGTTGATAAATTTGATTTCCATTGATAATTTTTGTGTGATTTTGTTGTCAGCACATTCAACTATGTAAAGAAAAAAGTATTTAATAAGAATATTTCATTCATTCAGATCTAGGATGTGTTATTTTAGTGTTCCCTTTATTTTTTTGAGCAGTGTAGTTTCACTGTCCAGATCTGTCTACACTTGTAAAATATCCAGACACAATTGCGTCTGACTCCCTCTGGAGGTTGGCAGGATAATCTGATGAAATGAAAAATCACCCGCGGGCTGTTAGTTGAGGAACCCTGTTTTACTGGGTGGGAAGGCATCTGAGACCGGATATAAGAGCTGCTGCAGCGGTGTCTCCAGGACTGCAGAGGGGAAGTGACTGATGTCAGGCTGACAAGTATGGATCTGTTTCCAGTGGCGTCTATTCGTGGATGCCAAAGGGAAGACAGGCTTCCCAATTAAAAAAATAAAAATAAATAATGTATCTTTCGTCTCTCTGTGTTTCCTAATTTTCCTTGAATTCGCAAGAGGCTGAATGTATCTCACAGGAGAAAGCATCCGAGCGAGTGAAACAGCGTCACTTTGTGTCGGTAGGCCATTTATCTGATGCTTTCTGATCCAACCATTAATACATACATTGTTGTGCCCCTGGCCCGAGATGATGGAAATTCAATATATAGCTAGATGTAGAAGGCTAATAATGTTAACTAGCTAACGTTGCCCATTAAAGGAAGTTAGGTTAGCGAGCAAGCATTGTATACAGGTAGCCTAGGACAACAACAAATAAAAGTGTGTACTTGCTGTATGACAGAGTGATAGACCGTTTTGTCAACATGAAAGAGAGGATGATGGCATTGGTGTTTCTCAACAAGTAGGGTGAGTTAACATGTTTCCCACTTGCACGAACACGCACACACACAAATCAGAAACGTGGACAGCCACATCATATTTTGGCGTACAGTGATTGGACTAAATCGTTTTTGGTCTCTTTTTGTTATCACTGTATTAGACTAAGCAGAGGTGATTTGATGAATATTTTGCACATATTAGAAAACAGCACGTGAATCGGATACAGCACCGATCGGACTCTGGATCTGTAAACAGCAGCGCTATTAAAAAAACAATAACCAAATTGTAAATAATGTCATAGCATCGGCTTTCTTTCACAGTGAAATCAGGGGAGAGCGCGAACGCAGTCCCCCACTACCAGAAATTATGCAATCGAGATTTCCACATTTGAGAAATTCGCAGGGGTCAGCACAGCCGGAGTGCAATGGCTGAGCCTCGCCCTGGGTGAACCGCCTTCTTGATCACGGTGTCTCCCTTGCCAGGTAAGTATGAGTTGTACATGAGTAATGTGGGATACTGGTTCCCGTGCAAACGTTTTAGTCTAATGGTTATTGCACCACGGCTATTGAGAAAAAAGCAAATCAATTAAATGAACGTTCAGTGTTATTTTGTCTGCTAGTAGATGGAGAGGTGAAAACACGTTTGAACTGTTATTTTACTCGTAAAATATGAGTGTTTTTGCATTTTCCCAGGATGCAATTCTGCAGAATTTAGCATAACAAAATCCTTTTTAGTAAACGTGTCTGATAGCTGAAACTATAATAAATGATTAGAAATGCCCCTGAGTAACATCCCAAAAATATTCTGAAACACACATAAAGCCAAGTGAATGGAATTTGTGATTTTATTTAGCCTTTCTCGTCTCGTGGTTCTTTTAATCTTCCAGAGAAAAGCCAGACTGCAATTCTACTATAGACCACTAGTGGCCACCCTCCCAGTCCCACACAGCCACCCATGCAGGCACATTGAAACAGGGAGCGCTGATACAGTTAGAATAACATTATTATATATTATATTAGTATTGTATTTCAACCACACCACCTCTTAATTAACAAATTAATAAACTGAAAGAATGTTACTGTCAGCTGTTCTCTGATAATACAAGGGAAGTGTGGACTGCTGAAAAAAACGAAGAAAAAAAAACGAATGAGCATTGATCAAGGAGTCATCAAAATTGTTAAAAGGTAAAAAAAAAAAAACGAATCTGATAAATGCAACAGTTTGACAATGGATGAAGACACTCCTAACGTGTTACAGTTGTTCAGTGGTGGAAAAAGTACCCAATTGTACATACTTGAGTAAAAGTTCAGATACCTTAATAGGAAATGACTCAAGTGAAAGTGAGTCACTCAGTGAAATACTTCTTGAGGATTTAAATATACTCAAGTATCAAAAGTAAATGTAATTGCAAATATGTACTTAATTATCAGAATCATTACAAATTCCTTATATTAAGCAAACTAGATGGAACAATTGTTTGTGTTTAAAAGGTAAATAAAAAAATTACAGACAGCAAGGGGCATACTCTATCACTCAGACATCATTTACAAACAAAGCATTTGTGTTTAGTGAGTCCGCCAGATCAGAGGCAGTAGGGATGACCAGGGATGTTCTCTGTTTAGTGAGTCCTCCAGATCAGAGGCAGTAGGGATGACCAGGGATGTTCTCTGTTTAGTGAGTCCTCCAGATCAGAGGCTAGTAGGGATGACCAGGGATGTTCTCTGTTTAGTGAGTCCTCCAGATCAGAGGCAGTAGAGATGACCAGGGATGTTCTCTTGATAAGGGCAGTAGAGATGACCAGGTATGTTCTCTGTTTAGTGAGTCCTCCAGATCAGAGGCAGTAGAGATGACCAGGGATGTTCTCTTGATAAGGGCAGTAGAGATGACCAGGGATGTTCTCTTGATAAGTGCAGTAGAGATGACCAGGGATGTTCTCTTGATAAGGGCAGTAGAGATGACCAGGGATGTCCATTTGGACTAGACCTGTCAGTTTTATGTAAATGAGATTCCATTTGGACTACACCTGTCAGTTTTATGTAAATGAGATTCCATTTGGACTACACCTGTCAGTTTTATGTAAATTAGATTCCATTTGGACTAGACCTGTCAGTTTTATGTAAATGAGATTCCATTTGGACTACACCTGTCAGTTTTATGTAAATGAGATTCCATTTGGGCTACACTTGTCAGTTTTATGTAACTGAGATTCCATTTGGACTACACCTGTCAGTTTTATGTAACTGAGATTCCATTTGGACTACACCTGTCAGTTTTATGTAAATGAGATTCCATTTGGACTACACATGTCAGTTTTATGTAAATTAGATTCCATTTGGACTACACCTGTCAGTTTTATGTAAATGAGATTCCATTTGGACTAGACCTGTCAGTTTTATGTAAATGAGATTCCATTTGGACTACACCTGTCAGTTTTATGTAAATGAGATTCCATTTGGGCTACACCTGTCAGTTTTATGTAACTGAGATTCCATTTGGACTACACCTGTCAGTTTTATGTAACTGAGATTCCATTTGGACTAAACCTGTCATTTTTATGTAAATGAGATTCCATTTGGGCTACACCTGTCAGTTTTATGTAAATGAGATTCCATTTGGGCTACACCTGTCAGTTTTATGTAACTGAGATTCCATTTGGACTACACCTGTCAGTTTTATGTAACTGAGATTCCATTTGGACTACACCTGTCAGTTTTATGTAAATGAGATTCCATTTGGACTACACCTGTCAGTTTTATGTAAATGAGATTCCATTTGGACTACACCTGTCAGTTTTATGTAAATGAGATTCCATTTGGACTAGACCTGTCAGTTTTATGTAAATGAGATTCCATTTGGACTACACCTGTCAGTTTTATGTAAATGAGATTCCATTTGGACTAGACCTGTCAGTTTTATGTAAATGAGATTCCATTTGGACTAGACCTGTCAGTTTTATGTAACTGAGATTCCATTTGGACTAGACCTGTCAGTTTTATGTAAAT
This sequence comes from Oncorhynchus clarkii lewisi, assembly GCF_045791955.1. Taxonomy (NCBI): domain Eukaryota; kingdom Metazoa; phylum Chordata; class Actinopteri; order Salmoniformes; family Salmonidae; genus Oncorhynchus; species Oncorhynchus clarkii. Next base: position 7,114,648 of record NC_092150.1, read on the forward strand.
GAGATTCCATTTGGACTACACCTGTCAGTTTTATGTAAATGAGATTCCATTTGGGCTACACATGTCAGTTTTATGTAAATGAGATTCCATTTGGGCTACACCTGTCAGTTTTATGTAACTGAGATTCCATTTGGACTACACCTGTCAGTTTTATGTAAATGAGATTCCATTTGGACTACACCTGTCAGTTTTATGTAAATGAGATTCATGCAGACAATTAACCCAGACCCATTTGATGACATTTTTGTTGTTGTAGTAATGTCTGCGTTGTAATTGCAGAAGGTATAGCTTTAATGTAGGCTTTAGATTGCAATTTTGACCATACACTTCATACTCACCGAAAGAGACCACGTGTGCCACGTGCGTATCTAAAGAAACCCTGAGAAATAACAAATATAACAACTACCACTGTTACAATTCATGAATTTCATGTATGGCAGTTATAAGTTTTGTTGCCATTGTATAATATTCAATTATTATGTTTGTTTATTGTTGTGCTTTTTCTGTTTTTGATTTTGTATTGTTGTCATGGAAATAGTATCCAAACTATTTCAATGTGACAAATGTATTCCTGTTTGTGTAAACAAATATTAATACTTGGATGCATAATAAAAATTAATAAAAAATGGTGTCTTGTATTTTTTAAGTAAAACTTGTTATCATGGCACCGAGGAGCGAAATAGCCTGGTCCCAGAGCTGTTTGTGTTGTCTTGACAACTCCTTTGGGCATTCACATGACAACAACCATAGGAGTTAAATAGATATGGAACCAGGCTTGGTCGCAAAACACACATTGATAAAGTTTGTTGGTAGAAAACCTGTTGCATAATGCCATCACTTTTGGCCATTAATTTATAACCAAACAGACTCATAAAGGCTCCTGTTCTGTAATGTGACAGATTAAACCACCATGATCCAATGACTGGCTGCCTTTCTGTGAATAAATCGGATATTATCCACAATACCACCTTGACAAGTGGTAAGTAACAATTGTAATTTGTGAGCCATTGGATCATAAAAGGCTGTTATCGCTATCATACAATCGATGTCTCCATTGAATGCCTCTGTTCGTAGATTGAGTGGAATGTCTGGGTTTTTACCTGAGGATCACAAGCCGAGCTGCAGCTGGAAGGTCCTCAGCTCCAGAGCCGAACAAGAAGAGTCCTCAAACACAACATTCCCAAGACAAAACTCTTTCTCGCTATTACAGGGCCTTTCTGTCATCCTGTGAAGATCCATCCTCTCCCTGGGGCCAGTACTGTTTTCTGTTCAACCTCGGGGCAGTCTATGTGGCGGTAGGTAAACCCCAGAGGGTCTGAAGTGCCTGGGGAGATTCTTGAAACAGCAGTGGCTTGACTGAGGTCATTGGAGACCTCTCTTTCCACATGGGCCTGGTGTACAAGGCACTACACAGGCTGGACGAGGCTCTAGTGTTCTTCCAGAGGACAGTCAAGAGTTATTCACTTTTAGAAAAAAGGGTTCCAAAAGGGATCTTCGGCTTTCCCCAAAGGACAACCCTTTTTGGTTCCGGGTAGAACCCTTTTTGGTTCCGGGTAGAACCCTTTTTGGTTCCGGGTAGAACCTTTTTTGGTTCCAGGTAGAACCCTTTTTGGCTACATTTAGAACTCTTTTGGGTTCCATGTAGAACTCTCTATGTAAAGGGTTTTACATGGAACCCCAAAAGGGTTCTACCTGGAACCAAAAAGCCTCCTTCAAAAGGGTTGTCCTATGGGTTGTCCTACAGCCGAAGAACTGTTTCAGGGTCTAGATAGCATCTTTTTTTCTAAGACTATAGGAGGTATTGCAGGCTATGGATAGGTCTACGTCTGCCTATCATACAACGTATCATGGTAGGAGGGACTTTTTGTTCATTACTTTGTTTATTGAATCTATAATATTAAACTGCCTTCGGAAAGTATTCAGACCCCTTAATTCTAAACTGCCTTCGGAAAGTATTCAGACCCCTTAATTCTAAACTGCCTTCGGAAACTATTCAGACCCCTTGACTTTTTCCACATTTAGTTACATAACAGCCTTACTCTAAAATGGATAAAATAAAAAAATGTTCCTCAATCTACACACAATATCCTATAATGACAAGACGAAAACAGGTTTTTTATTTTATTTTTGCAAACGTATTAAAAATAAAAAGAGAAAATACCTTATTTACACAAGTATTTCAGAATCTTTGCTATGAGACTCGAAATTGAGTTCAGGTGCATCGTGTTTCCATTGATCATCCTTACGATGTTTCTACAACTTCATTGGAGGCCACCTGTGATAAAGTCAATTGATTGGACATGATTTGGAAAGACACACACCTGTCTATATTAGGTCCCATAATTGACTGTTGCATGTCAAAGCAAAAACCAAAACATGAGGTCGAAGGAATTGTCCGAAGCGCTCCGAGACAGGATTGTGTCGAGGCACTGATCAGAGGAAGGGTACCAAAAATGTATGCAGCTTTGAATGTCCCCAAGAACACAGTGATCTCCATCATTCTTAAATGGAAGTAGTTTGGAACCACCAAGACTCTTCCTAGAGCTGATTGCCCGGCTAAACTGAGCAATTGGGGGAGAAAGGCTTTGGTCAGAGAGGTGGCCAAGAACCCAATGGTCACTGACAGAGCACCAGAGTTCCTCTGTGGAGATGGGAGAACATTCCAGAAGGACAACCATCTCTGCAGCACTCCACCAATCAGGCCTTTATGGTATCGTAGCCAGACAGAAGCCACTCCTCAGTAAAAGGCACATGACAGCCCGATTGGAATATGCCAAAGACACCTAAAAGTCTCTCAGACCACGAGAAACAAAATTCTCTTGCCTCATGAAACCAAGATGTAACTATTTTTGGCCTGAATTGTTCATTTTTTTTGCTTTGTCATTATGGGGAATTGTGTGTAGATTGATGAGGAAAAAACTATTCAATTGATTTTAGAATAAGGCTGTAACGTATCAAAATGTGGAAAAAGTGAAGGGGTCTGAATACTTTCCCGAATGCACATTGTGCCCATATTTCCAGGATGTCTATGTAATGGATGTCAAATGGCTAGCTAGTTAGCGGTGGTGCGCGCTAATAGCATTTCAATCGGCGACGTCACTTGCTTTGAGCCCTTGAAGTGGTGGTTCCCCTTGTTCTGCACGGGCCGCGGCTTATGTGGAGCGATGGGTAACGATGCTTCGTGGGTGACTGTTGTCTGTGCTGAGGGTCCCTGGTTCGAGCGCGGGTATGGGCGAGGTTCGAGCGCGGGTATGGGCGAGGTTCGAGCGCGGGTATGGGCGAGGTTTGAGTGCGGGTATGGGCGAGGTTTGAGCGCGGGTATGGGCGAGGTTGGGTATGGGCGAGGTTCGAGCGCGGGTATGGGCGAGGGGATGGACGTGAAGATATACTGTTACATCTACACATGGAATTTAAAAAAAAATGTGTCTGTATTGTGACCAGATTTCCCAGTCCTTTTCTGTATGCAAAAAATTATTTTCAGTTATTCTTTCAAAATATGATTAATTTATTGTAAGAAGGATATTGATGTAATCAGTCAACGGTGCCACCTGTCAGTACTTTTAGAGGGCGGGAAAATGTATTATTTAAATACACTGCTCAAAAAAATAAAGGCAACACTTAAAAAACACAATGTAACTCCAAGTCAATCACACTTCTGTGAAATCAAACTGTCCACTTAGGAAGCAACACTGATTGACAATACATTTCACATGCTGTTGTGCAAATGGAATAGACAACAGGTGGAAATTATAGGCATTTAGCAAGACACCCCCAATAAAGGAGTGGTTCTGCAGGTGGTGAGTACAGACCATTTCTCAGTTCCTTTGCTTCCTGGCTGATGTTTTGGTCACTTTTGAATGCTGGCAGTGCTTTCACTCTAGTGGTAGCATGAGACGGAGTCTACAACCCACACAAGTGGCTCAGATAGGGCAGCTCATCCAGGATAGCACATCAATGCGAGCTGTGGCAAGAAGGTTTGCTGTGTCTGTCAACGTAGTGTCCAGAGCATGGAGGCGCTACCAGGAGACAGGCCAGTACATCAGGAGACGTGGAGGAGGCCGTAAGAGGGCAACAACCCAGCAGCAGGACCGCTATCTCCGCCTTTGTGCAAGGAGGAGCAGGAGGAGCACTGCCAGAGCCCTGCAAAATGACCTCCAGCAGGCCACAAATGTTCATGTGTCTGCTCAAAGGGTCAGAAACAGACTCCATGAGGGTGGTATGAGGGCCCGACAGCCACAGATGGGGGTTGTGCTTACAGCCCAACACCGTGCAGGATGTTTGGCATTTGCCAGGGAACACCAAGATTGGCAAATTCGCCACTGGCGCCCTGTGAGATCCTCAGACCCCTTGTGAGACCATATGCTGGTGCGGTTGGCCCTGGGTTCCTCCTAATGCAAGACAATGCTAGACCTCATGTGGCTGGAGTGTGTCAGCAGTTCCTGCAAGAGGAAGGCATTGATGCTATGGACTGGCCCGCCCGTTCCCCAGACCTGAATCCAATTGAGCACATCTGGGACATCATGTCTCGCTTTAGTCCAGGTCTGGGAGGAGATCCCTCAGGAGACCATCCGCCACCTCATCAGGAGCATGCCCAGGCATTGTAGGGAATTCATACAGGCACGTGGAGGCCACACACACTACTGAGCCTCATTTTGACTTGTTTTAAGGACATTACATCAAAGTTGGATCAGCCTGTAGTGTGGTTTTCCACTTTAATTTTGAGTGTGACTCCAAATCCAGACCTCCATGGGTTGATAAATTTGATTTCCACTGATAATTTTTGTGTGATTTTGTTGTCAGCACATTCAACTATGTAAAGAAAAAAGTATTTAATAAGAATATTTCATTCATTCAGATCTAGGATGTGTTATTTTAGTGTTCCCTTTATTTTTTTGAGCAGTGTAGTTTCACTGTCCAGATCTGTCTACACTTGTAAAATATCCAGACACAATTGCGTCTGACTCCCTCTGGAGGTTGGCAGGATAATCTGATGAAATGAAAAATCACCCGCGGGCTGTTAGTTGAGGAACCCTGTTTTACTGTGTGGGAAGGCATCTGAGACCGGATATAAGAGCTGCTGCAGCGGTGTCTCCAGGACTGCAGAGGGGAAGTGACTGATGTCAGGCTGACAAGTATGGATCTGTTTCCAGTGGCGTCTATTCGTGGATGCCAAAGGGAAGACAGGCTTCCCAATTAAAAAAATAAAAATAAATAATGTATCTTTCGTCTCTCTGTGTTTCCTAATTTTCCTTGAATTCGCAAGAGGCTGAATGTATCTCACAGGAGAAAGCATCCGAGCGAGTGAAACAGCGTCACTTTGTGTCGGTAGGCCATTTATCTGATGCTTTCTGATCCAACCATTAATACATACATTGTTGTGCCCCTGGCCCGAGATGATGGAAATTCAATATATAGCTAGATGTAGAAGGCTAATAATGTTAACTAGCTAACGTTGCCCATTAAAGGAAGTTAGGTTAGCGAGCAAGCATTGTATACAGGTAGCCTAGGACAACAACAAATAAAAGTGTGTACTTGCTGTATGACAGAGTGATAGACCGTTTTGTCAACATGAAAGAGAGGATGATGGCATTGGTGTTTCTCAACAAGTAGGGTGAGTTAACATGTTTCCCACTTGCACGAACACGCACACACACAAATCAGAAACGTGGACAGCCACATCATATTTTGGCGTACAGTGATTGGACTAAATCGTTTTTGGTCTCTTTTTGTTATCACTGTATTAGACTAAGCAGAGGTGATTTGATGAATATTTTGCACATATTAGAAAACAGCACGTGAATCGGATACAGCACCGATCGGACTCTGGATCTGTAAACAGCAGCGCTATTAAAAAAACAACAACCAAATTGTAAATAAGGTAGATATCTACATGTCATAGCATCGGCTTTCTTTCACAGTGAAATCAGGGGAGAGCGCGAACGCAGTCCCCCACTACCAGAAATTATGCAATCGAGATTTCCACATTTGAGAAATTCGCAGGGGTCAGCACAGCCGGAGTGCAATGGCTGAGCCTCGCCCTGGGTGAACCGCCTTCTTGATCACGGTGTCTCCCTTGCCAGGTAAGTATGAGTTGTACATGAGTAATGTGGGATACTGATTCCCTTGCAAACGTTTTAGTCTAATGGTTATAGCACCACGGCTATTGAGAAAAAAGCAAATCAATTAAATGAACGTTCAGTGTTATTTTGTCTACTTGTAGATGGAAAGGTGAAAACACGTTTGAACTGTTATTTTACTCGTAAAATATGAGTGTTTTTGCATTTTCCCAGGATGCAATTCTGCAGAATTTAGCATAACAAAATCATTTTTAGTAAACGTGTCTGATAGCTGAAACTATAATAAATGATTAGAAATGCCCCTGAGTAACATCCCAAAAATATTCTGAAACACACATAAAGCCAAGTGAATGGAATTTGTGATTTTATTTAGCCTTTCTCGTCTCGTGGTTCTTTTTGTGTTCCAGAGAAAAGCCAGACTGCAATTCTACTATAGACCACTAGTGGCCACCCTCCCAGTCCCACACAGCCACCCATGCAGGCACATTGAAACAGGGAGCGCTGATACAGTTAGAATAACATTATTATATATTATATGAGTATTGTATTTCAACCACACCACCTCTTAATTAACAAATTAATAAACGGAAAGAATGTTACTGTCAGCTGTTCCCTGATAATACAAGGGAAGTGTGGACTGCTGAAAAAAAATGAAGAAAAAAAAACGAATGAGCATTGATCAAGAGTCATCAAAATTGTTAAAAGGTAAAAAAAAAAAACGAATCTGATGAATGCAACAGTTTGACAATGGATGAAGACACTCCTAACGTGTTACAGTTGTTCAGTGGTGGAAAAAGTACCCAATTTTACATACTTGAGTAAAAGTTCAGATACCTTAATAGGAAATGACTCAAGTGAAAGTGAGTCACTCAGTGAAATACTTCTTGAGGATTTTAATATACTCAAGTATCAAAAGTAAATGTAATTGCAAATATATACTTAATTATCAGAATCATTACAAATTACTTATATTAAGCAAACTAGATGGAACAATTGTTTGTGTTTAAAAGGTAAATTAAAAAAATTACAGATAGCAGGGGCATACTCTATCACTCAGACATCATTTACAAACAAAGCATTTGTGTTTAGTGAGTCCGCCAGATCAGAGGCAGTAGAGATGACCAGGGATGTGCTCTTGATAAGGGCAGTAGAGATGACCAGGGATGTTCTCTTGATAAGAGCAGTAGAGATGACCAGGGATGTTCTCTTGATAAGGGCAGTAGAGATGACCAGGGATGTTCTCTTGATAAGGGCAGTAGAGATGACCAGGGATGTTCTCTTGATAAGAGCAGTAGAGATGACCAGGGATGTTCTCTTGATAAGGGCAGTAGAGATGACCAGGGATGTTCTCTTGATAAGGGCAGTAGAGATGACCAGGGATGTTCTCTTGATAAGGGCAGTAGAGATGACCAGGGATGTTCTCTTGATAAGAGCAGTAGAGATGACCAGGGATGTTCTCTTGATAAGGGCAGTAGAGGTGACCAGGGATGTTCTCTTGATAAGTGTGTGAACTGAACCGTTTTTGTCCTGCTAAACATTCATAATGTAACAAGTACTTTAGGGTGTCAGGAACAATGTACGGAGTAAAAAGTATATACATTTTCTTTAAGAATGTAGTGAAGTAAAAGTAAAAGTTGTCAAAAATATGAACGCATTTTATTGAACCTTTTTTTAACTAGGCAAGTCAGTTAAGAACAAATTATTTTTTTACAATGACGGCCTATCAGAAGGCAAAAGGCCTCCTGCGGGGGACGGGGCTAGAATAAAAAATACAATTTCAATATAGAACAAACACACATCACAGCAAGAGAGACACCACAACACCACATGAAGAGAGACACCACAACACCACAGCAAGAGAGACACCACAACACCACATGAAGAGAGACACCACAACACCACATGAAGAGAGACACCACAACACCACATGAAGAGAGACACCACAACACCACAGCAAGAGAGACACCACAACACCACATGAAGAGAGACACCACAACATCACAGCAAGAGAGACACCACAACACCACACGAAGAGAGACACCACAACATCACAGCAAGAGAGACACCACATGAAGAGAGACACCACAACACCACATGAAGAGAGACACCACAACACCACATGAAGAGAGACACCACAACACCACATGAAGAGAGACACCACAACACCACATCAAGAGAGACACCACAACACCACATGAAGAGAGACACCACAACATCACATGAAGAGAGACACCACAACACCACAGCAAGAGAGACACCACAACACCACATGAAGAGAGACACCACAACACCACATGAAGAGAGACACCACAACACCACATGAAGAGAGACACCACAACACCACATGAAGAGAGACAC
>NC_092150.1:7125582-7128082 GCF_045791955.1 Oncorhynchus clarkii lewisi
GGCTCAGATAGTGCAGCTCATCCAGGATAGCACATCAATGCGAGCTGTAGCAAGAAGGTTTGCTGTGTCTGTCAACGTAGTGTCCAGAGCATGGAGGCGCTACCAGGAGACAGGCCAGTACATCAGGAGACGTGGAGGAGGCCGTAAGAGGGCAACAACCCAGCAGCAGGACCGCTATCTCCGCCTTTGTGCAAGGAGGAGCAGGAGGAGCACTGCCAGAGCCCTGCAAAATGACCTCCAGCAGGCCACAAATGTTCATGTGTCTGCTCAAAGGGTCAGAAACAGACTCCATGAGGGTGGTATGAGGGCCCGACAGCCACAGATGGGGGTTGTGCTTACAGCCCAACACCGTGCAGGATGTTTGGCATTTGCCAGAGAACACCAAGATTGGCAAATTCGCCACTGGCGCCCTGTGAGATCCTCAGACCCCTTGTGAGACCATATGCTGGTGCGGTTGGCCCTGGGTTCCTCCTAATGCAAGACAATGCTAGACCTCATGTGGCTGGAGTGTGTCAGCAGTTCCTGCAAGAGGAAGGCATTGATGCTATGGACTGGCCCGCCCGTTCCCCAGACCTGAATCCAATTGAGCACATCTGGGACATCATGTCTCGCTTTAGTCCAGGTCTGGGAGGAGATCCCTCAGGAGACCATCCGCCACCTCATCAGGAGCATGCCCAGGCATTGTAGGGAATTCATACAGGCACGTGGAGGCCACACACACTACTGAGCCTCATTTTGACTTGTTTTAAGGACATTACATCAAAGTTGGATCAGCCTGTAGTGTGGTTTTCCACTTTAATTTTGAGTGTGACTCCAAATCCAGACCTCCATGGGTTGATAAATTTGATTTCCATTGATAATTTTTGTGTGATTTTGTTGTCAGCACATTCAACTATGTAAAGAAAAAAGTATTTAATAAGAATATTTCATTCATTCAGATCTAGGATGTGTTATTTTAGTGTTCCCTTTCTTTTTTTGAGCAGTGTAGTTTCACTGTCCAGATCTGTCTACACTTGTAAAATATCCAGACACAATTGCGTCTGACTCCCTCTGGAGGTTGGCAGGATAATCTGATGAAATGAAAAATCACCCGTTAGTTGAGGAACCCTGTTTTACTGGGTGGGAAGGCATCTGAGACCGGATATAAGAGCTGCTGCAGCGGTGTCTCCAGGACTGCAGAGGGGAAGTGACTGATGTCAGGCTGACAAGTATGGATCTGTTTCCAGTGGCGTCTATTCGTGGATGCCAAAGGGAAGACAGGCTTCCCAATTTAAAAATAAAATAAATAATGTATCTTTCGTCTCTCTGTGTTTCCTAATTTTCCTTGAATTCGCAAGAGGCTGAATGTATCTCACAGGAGAAAGCATCCGAGCGAGTGAAACAGCGTCACTTTGTGTCGGTAGGCCATTTATCTGATGCTTTCTGATCCAACCATTAATACATACATTGTTGTGCCCCTGGCCCGAGATGATGGAAATTCAATATATAGCTAGATGTAGAAGGCTAATAATGTTAACTAGCTAACGTTGCCCATTAAAGGAAGTTAGGTTAGCGAGCAAGCATTGTATACAGGTAGCCTAGGACAACAACAAATAAAAGTGTGTACTTGCTGTATGACAGAGTGATAGACCGTTTTGTCAACATGAAAGAGAGGATGATGGCATTGGTGTTTCTCAACAAGTAGGGTGAGTTAACATGTTTCCCACTTGCACGAACACGCACACACACAAATCAGAAACGTGGACAGCCACATCATATTTTGGCGTACAGTGATTGGACTAAATCGTTTTTGGTCTCTTTTTGTTATCACTGTATTAGACTAAGCAGAGGTGATTTGATGAATATTTTGCACATATTAGAAAACAGCACGTGAATCGGATACAGCACCGATCGGACTCTGGATCTGTAAACAGCAGCGCTATTAAAAAAACAATAACCAAATTGTAAATAAGGTAGATTTATCTTATCTACATGTCATAGCATCGGCTTTCTTTCACAGTGAAATCAGGGGAGAGCGCGAACGCAGTCCCCCACTACCAGAAATTATGCAATCGAGATTTCCACATTTGAGAAATTCGCAGGGGTCAGCACAGCCGGAGTGCAATGGCTGAGCCTCGCCCTGGGTGAACCGCCTTCTTGATCACGGTGTCTCCCTTGCCAGGTAAGTATGAGTTGTACATGAGTAATGTGGGATACTGGTTCCCTTGCAAACGTTTTAGTCTAATGGTTATAGCACCACGGCTATTGAGAAAAAAGCAAATCAATTAAATGAACGTTCACTGTTATTTTGTCTACTTGTAGATGGAAAGGTAAAAACACGTTTGAACTGTTATTTTACTCGTAAAATATGAGTGTTTTTGCATTTTCCCAGGATGCAATTCTGCAGAATTTAGCATAACAAAATCATTTTTAGTAAACGTGTCTGATAGCTGAAACTATAATAAATGATTAGAAATGCCCCTGAGTAACATCCCAAAAATATTCTGAAACACACATAAAG
>NC_092150.1:7133082-7143082 GCF_045791955.1 Oncorhynchus clarkii lewisi
AAATCCAGACCTCCATGGGTTGATAAATTTGATTTCCATTGATAATTTTTGTGTGATTTTGTTGTCAGCACATTCAACTATGTAAAGAAAAAAGTATTTAATAAGAATATTTCATTCATTCAGATCTAGGATGTGTTATTTTAGTGTTCCCTTTCTTTTTTTGAGCAGTGTAGTTTCACTGTCCAGATCTGTCTACACTTGTAAAATATCCAGACACAATTGCGTCTGACTCCCTCTGGAGGTTGGCAGGATAATCTGATGAAATGAAAAATCACCCGTTAGTTGAGGAACCCTGTTTTACTGTGTGGGAAGGCATCTGAGACCGGATATAAGAGCTGCTGCAGCGGTGTCTCCAGGACTGCAGAGGGGAAGTGACTGATGTCAGGCTGACAAGTATGGATCTGTTTCCAGTGGCGTCTATTCGTGGATGCCAAAGGGAAGACAGGCTTCCCAATTTAAAAATAAAATAATAATGTATCTTTCGTCTCTCTGTGTTTCCTAATTTTCCTTGAATTCGCAAGAGGCTGAATGTATCTCACAGGAGAAAGCATCCGAGCGAGTGAAACAGCGTCACTTTGTGTCGGTAGGCCATTTATCTGATGCTTTCTGATCCAACCATTAATACATACATTGTTGTGCCCCTGGCCCGAGATGATGGAAATTCAATATATAGCTAGATGTAGAAGGCTAATAATGTTAACTAGCTAACGTTGCCCATTAAAGGAAGTTAGGTTAGCGAGCAAGCATTGTATACAGGTAGCCTAGGACAACAACAAATAAAAGTGTGTACTTGCTGTATGACAGAGTGATAGACCGTTTTGTCAACATGAAAGAGAGGATGATGGCATTGGTGTTTCTCAACAAGTAGGGTGAGTTAACATGTTTCCCACTTGCACGAACACGCGCACACACAAATCAGAAACGTGGACAGCCACGTCATATTTTGGCGTACAGTGATTGGACTAAATAGTTTTTGGTCTCTTTTTGTTATCACTGTATTAGACTAAGCAGAGGTGATTTGATGAATATTTTGCACATATTAGAAAACAGCACGTGAATCGGATACAGCACCGAGCAAAGCGATGGACATCGGACTCTGGATCTGTAAACAGCAGCGCTATTAAAAAAACAATAACCAAATTGTAAATAAGGTAGATATCTACATGTCATAGCATCGGCTTTCTTTCACAGTGAAATCAGGGGAGAGCGCGAACGCAGTCCCCCACTACCAGAAATTATGCAATCGAGATTTCCACATTTGAGAAATTCGCAGGGGTCAGCACAGCCGGAGTGCAATGGCTGAGCCTCGCCCTGGGTGAACCGCCTTCTTGATCACGGTGTCTCCCTTGCCAGGTAAGTATGAGTTGTACATGAGTAATGTGGGATAGTGGTTCCCGTGCAAACGTTTTAGCCTAATGGTTATAGCACCACGGCTATTGAGAAAAAAGCAAATCAATTAAATGAACGTTCAGTGTTATTTTGTCTACTTGTAGATGGAAAGGTAAAAACACGTTTGAACTGTTATTTTACTCGTAAAATATGAGTGTTTTTGCATATTCCCAGGATGCAATTCTGCAGAACTTAGCATAACAAAATCCTTTTTAGTAAACGTGTCTGATAGCTGAAACTATAATAAATGATTAGAAATGCCCCTGAGTAACATCCCAAAAATATTCTGAAACACACATAAAGCCAAGTGAATGGAATTTGTGATTTTATTTAGCCTTTCTCGTCTCGTGGTTCTTTTAATCTTCCAGAGAAAAGCCAGACTGCAATTCTACTATAGACCACTAGTGGCCACCCTCCCAGTCCCACACAGCCACCCATGCAGGCACATTGAAACAGGGAGCGCTGATACAGTTAGAATAACATTATTATATATTATATTAGTATTGTATTTCAACCACACCACCTCTTAATTAACAAATTAATAAACTGAAAGAATGTTACTGTCAGCTGTTCTCTGATAATACAAGGGAAGTGTGGACTGCTGAAAAAAACGAAGAAAAAAAACGAATGAGCATTGATCAAGAGTCATCAAAATTGTTAAAAGGTAAAAAAAAAAAAAGAATCTGATAAATGCAACAGTTTGACAATGGATGAAGACACTCCTAACGTGTTACAGTTGTTCAGTGGTGGAAAAAGTACCCAATTGTACATACTTGAGTAAAAGTTCAGATACCTTAATAGGAAATGACTCAAGTGAAAGTGAGTCACTCAGTGAAATACTTCTTGAGGATTTAAATATACTCAAGTATCAAAAGTAAATGTAATTGCAAATATGTACTTAATTATCAGAATCATTACAAATTCCTTATATTAAGCAAACTAGATGGAACAATTGTTTGTGTTTAAAAGGTAAATAAAAAAATTACAGACAGCAAGGGGCATACTCTATCACTCAGACATCATTTACAAACAAAGCATTTGTGTTTAGTGAGTCCGCCAGATCAGAGGCAGTCGGGATGACCAGGGATGTTCTCTGTTTAGTGAGTCCTCCAGATCAGAGGCAGTAGGGATGACCAGGGATGTTCTCTGTTTAGTGAGTCCTCCAGATCAGAGGCAGTAGAGATGACCAGGGATGTTCTCTTGATAAGGGCAGTAGAGATGACCAGGGATGTCCATTTGGACTAGACCTGTCAGTTTTATGTAAATGAGATTCCATTTGGACTACACCTGTCAGTTTTATGTAAATGAGATTCCATTTGGACTACACCTGTCAGTTTTATGTAAATGAGATTCAATTTGGACTAGACCTGTCAGTTTTATGTAAATGAGATTCCATTTGGACTACACCTGTCAGTTTTATGTAAATGAGATTCCATTTGGACTACACCTGTCAGTTTTATGTAAATGAGATTCCATTTGGACTAGACCTGTCAGTTTTATGTAACTGAGATTCCATTTGGACTAGACCTGTCAGTTTTATGTAAATGAGATTCCATTTGGACTACACCTGTCAGTTTTATGTAAATGAGATTCCCTTTGGGCTACACCTGTCAGTTTTATGTAAATGAGATTCCATTTGGGCTACACATGTCAGTTTTATGTAAATGAGATTCCATTTGGGCTACACCTGTCAGTTTTATGTAACTGAGATTCCATTTGGACTACACCTGTCAGTTTTATGTAACTGAGATTCCATTTGGACTACACCTGTCAGTTTTATGTAAATGAGATTCCATTTGGGCTACACCTGTCAGTTTTATGTAAATGAGATTCCATTTGGACTACACCTGTCAGTTTTATGTAAATGAGATTCCATTTGGGCTACACCTGTCAGTTTTATGTAAATGAGATTCCATTTGGACTACACCTGTCAGTTTTATGTAAATTAGATTCCATTTGGACTACACCTGTCAGTTTTATGTAAATGAGATTCCATTTGGGCTACACCTGTCAGTTTTATGTAAATGAGATTCCATTTGGGCTACACCTGTCAGTTTTATGTAAATGAGATTCCATTTGGACTACACATGTCAGTTTTATGTAAATGAGATTCCATTTGGACTACACCTGTCAGTTTTATGTAAATTAGATTCATGCAGACAATTAACCCAGACCCATTTGATGACATTTTTGTTGTTGTAGTAATGTCTGCGTTGTAATTGCAGAAGGTATAGCTTTAATGTAGGCTTTAGATTGCAATTTTGACCATACACTTCATACTCACCGAAAGAGACCACGTGTGCCACGTGCGTATCTAAAGAAACCCTGAGAAATAACAAATATAACAACTACCACTGTTACAATTCATGAATTTCATGTATGGCAGTTATAAGTTTTGTTGCCATTGTATAATATTCAATTATTATGTTTGTTTATTGTTGTGCTTTTTCTGTTTTTGATTTTGTATTGTTGTCATGGAAATAGTATCCAAACTATTTCAATGTGACAAATGTATTCCTGTTTGTGTAAACAAATATTATTACTTGGATGCATAATAAAAATTAATAAAAAATGGTGTCTTGTATTTTTTAAGTAAAACTTGTTATCATGGCACCGAGGAGCGAAATAGCCTGGTCCCAGAGCTGTTTGTGTTGTCTTGACAACTCCTTTGGGCATTCACATGACAACAACCATAGGAGTTAAATAGATATGGAACCAGGCTTGGTCGCAAAACACACATTGATAAAGTTTGTTGGTAGAAAACCTGTTGCATAATGCCATCACTTTTGGCCATTAATTTATAACCAAACAGACTCATAAAGGCTCCTGTTCTGTAATGTGACAGATTAAACCACCATGATCCAATGACTGGCTGCCTTTCTGTGAATAAATCGGATATTATCCACAATACCACCTTGACAAGTGGTAAGTAACAATTGTAATTTGTGAGCCATTGGATCATAAAAGGCTGTTATCGCTATCATACAATCGATGTCTCCATTGAATGCCTCTGTTCGTAGATTGAGTGGAATGTCTGGGTTTTCACCTGAGGATCACAAGCCGAGCTGCAGCTGGAAGGTCCTCAGCTCCAGAGCCGAACAAGAAGAGTCCTCAAACACAACATTCCCAAGACAAAACTCTTTCTCGCTATTACAGGGCCTTTCTGTCATCCTGTGAAGATCCATCCTCTCCCTGGGGCCAGTACTGTTTTCTGTTCAACCTCGGGGCAGTCTATGTGGCGGTAGGTAAACCCCAGAGGGTCTGAAGTGCCTGGGGAGATTCTTGAAACAGCAGTGGCTTGACTGAGGTCATTGGAGACCTCTCTTTCCACATGGGCCTGGTGTACAAGGCACTACACAGGCTGGACGAGGCTCTAGTGTTCTTCCAGAGGACAGTCAAGAGTTATTCACTTTTAGAAAAAAGGGTTCCAAAAGGGATCTTCGGCTTTCCCCAAAGGACAACCCTTTTTGGTTCCGGGTAGAACCCTTTTTGGTTCCGGGTAGAACCCTTTTTGGTTCCGGGTAGAACCTTTTTTGGTTCCAGGTAGAACCCTTTTTGGCTACATTTAGAACTCTTTTGGGTTCCATGTAGAACTCTCTATGTAAAGGGTTTTACATGGAACCCCAAAAGGGTTCTACCTGGAACCAAAAAGCCTCCTTCAAAAGGGTTGTCCTATGGGTTGTCCTACAGCCGAAGAACTGTTTCAGGGTCTAGATAGCATCTTTTTTTCTAAGACTAAAGGAGGTATTGCAGGCTATGGATAGGTCTACGTCTGCCTATCATACAACATATCATGGTAGGAGGGACTTTTTGTTCATTACTTTGTTTATTGAATCTATAATATTAAACTGCCTTCGGAAAGTATTCAGACCCCTTAATTCTAAACTGCCTTCGGAAAGTATTCAGACCCCTTCATTCTAAACTGCCTTCGGAAACTATTCAGACCCCTTGACTTTTCCCACATTTAGTTACATAACAGCCTTACTCTAAAATGGATAAAATAAAAAAATGTTCCTCAATCTACACACAATATCCTATAATGACAAGACGAAAACAGGTTTTTTATTTTATTTTTGCAAACGTATTAAAAATAAAAAGAGAAAATACCTTATTTACACAAGTATTTCAGAATCTTTGCTATGAGACTCGAAATTGAGTTCAGGTGCATCGTGTTTCCATTGATCATCCTTACGATGTTTCTACAACTTCATTGGAGGCCACCTGTGATAAAGTCAATTGATTGGACATGATTTGGAAAGACACACACCTGTCTATATTAGGTCCCATAATTGACTGTTGCATGTCAAAGCAAAAACCAAAACATGAGGTCGAAGGAATTGTCCGAAGCGCTCCGAGACAGGATTGTGTCGAGGCACTGATCAGAGGAAGGGTACCAAAAATGTATGCAGCTTTGAATGTCCCCAAGAACACAGTGATCTCCATCATTCTTAAATGGAAGTAGTTTGGAACCACCAAGACTCTTCCTAGAGCTGATTGCCCGGCTAAACTGAGCAATTGGGGGAGAAAGGCTTTGGTCAGAGAGGTGGCCAAGAACCCAATGGTCACTGACAGAGCACCAGAGTTCCTCTGTGGAGATGGGAGAACATTCCAGAAGGACAACCATCTCTGCAGCACTCCACCAATCAGGCCTTTATGGTATCGTAGCCAGACAGAAGCCACTCCTCAGTAAAAGGCACATGACAGCCCGATTGGAATATGCCAAAGACACCTAAAAGTCTCTCAGACCACGAGAAACAAAATTCTCTTGCCTCATGAAACCAAGATGTAACTATTTTTGGCCTGAATTGTTCATTTTTTTTGCTTTGTCATTATGGGGAATTGTGTGTAGATTGATGAGGAAAAAACTATTCAATTGATTTTAGAATAAGGCTGTAACGTATCAAAATGTGGAAAAAGTGAAGGGGTCTGAATACTTTCCCGAATGCACATTGTGCCCATATTTCCAGGATGTCTATGTAATGGATGTCAAATGGCTAGCTAGTTAGCGGTGGTGCGCGCTAATAGCATTTCAATCGGCGACGTCACTTGCTTTGAGCCCTTGAAGTGGTGGTTCCCCTTGTTCTGCACGGGCCGCGGCTTATGTGGAGCGATGGGTAACGATGCTTCGTGGGTGACTGTTGTCTGTGCTGAGGGTCCCTGGTTCGAGCGCGGGTATGGGCGAGGTTCGAGCGCGGGTATGGGCGAGGTTCGAGCGCGGGTATGGGCGAGGTTTGAGTGCGGGTATGGGCGAGGTTTGAGCGCGGGTATGGGCGAGGTTGGGTATGGGCGAGGTTCGAGCGCGGGTATGGGCGAGGGGATGGACGTGAAGATATACTGTTACATCTACACATGGAATTTAAAAAAAAATGTGTCTGTATTGTGACCAGATTTCCCAGTCCTTTTCTGTATGCAAAAAATTATTTTCAGTTATTCTTTCAAAATATGATTAATTTATTGTAAGAAGGATATTGATGTAATCAGTCAACGGTGCCACCTGTCAGTACTTTTAGAGGGCGGGAAAATGTATTATTTAAATACACTGCTCAAAAAAATAAAGGCAACACTTAAAAAACACAATGTAACTCCAAGTCAATCACACTTCTGTGAAATCAAACTGTCCACTTAGGAAGCAACACTGATTGACAATACATTTCACATGCTGTTGTGCAAATGGAATAGACAACAGGTGGAAATTATAGGCATTTAGCAAGACACCCCCAATAAAGGAGTGGTTCTGCAGGTGGTGAGTACAGACCATTTCTCAGTTCCTTTGCTTCCTGGCTGATGTTTTGGTCACTTTTGAATGCTGGCAGTGCTTTCACTCTAGTGGTAGCATGAGACGGAGTCTACAACCCACACAAGTGGCTCAGATAGGGCAGCTCATCCAGGATAGCACATCAATGCGAGCTGTGGCAAGAAGGTTTGCTGTGTCTGTCAACGTAGTGTCCAGAGCATGGAGGCGCTACCAGGAGACAGGCCAGTACATCAGGAGACGTGGAGGAGGCCGTAAGAGGGCAACAACCCAGCAGCAGGACCGCTATCTCCGCCTTTGTGCAAGGAGGAGCAGGAGGAGCACTGCCAGAGCCCTGCAAAATGACCTCCAGCAGGCCACAAATGTTCATGTGTCTGCTCAAAGGGTCAGAAACAGACTCCATGAGGGTGGTATGAGGGCCCGACAGCCACAGATGGGGGTTGTGCTTACAGCCCAACACCGTGCAGGATGTTTGGCATTTGCCAGGGAACACCAAGATTGGCAAATTCGCCACTGGCGCCCTGTGAGATCCTCAGACCCCTTGTGAGACCATATGCTGGTGCGGTTGGCCCTGGGTTCCTCCTAATGCAAGACAATGCTAGACCTCATGTGGCTGGAGTGTGTCAGCAGTTCCTGCAAGAGGAAGGCATTGATGCTATGGACTGGCCCGCCCGTTCCCCAGACCTGAATCCAATTGAGCACATCTGGGACATCATGTCTCGCTTTAGTCCAGGTCTGGGAGGAGATCCCTCAGGAGACCATCCGCCACCTCATCAGGAGCATGCCCAGGCATTGTAGGGAATTCATACAGGCACGTGGAGGCCACACACACTACTGAGCCTCATTTTGACTTGTTTTAAGGACATTACATCAAAGTTGGATCAGCCTGTAGTGTGGTTTTCCACTTTAATTTTGAGTGTGACTCCAAATCCAGACCTCCATGGGTTGATAAATTTGATTTCCACTGATAATTTTTGTGTGATTTTGTTGTCAGCACATTCAACTATGTAAAGAAAAAAGTATTTAATAAGAATATTTCATTCATTCAGATCTAGGATGTGTTATTTTAGTGTTCCCTTTATTTTTTTGAGCAGTGTAGTTTCACTGTCCAGATCTGTCTACACTTGTAAAATATCCAGACACAATTGCGTCTGACTCCCTCTGGAGGTTGGCAGGATAATCTGATGAAATGAAAAATCACCCGCGGGCTGTTAGTTGAGGAACCCTGTTTTACTGTGTGGGAAGGCATCTGAGACCGGATATAAGAGCTGCTGCAGCGGTGTCTCCAGGACTGCAGAGGGGAAGTGACTGATGTCAGGCTGACAAGTATGGATCTGTTTCCAGTGGCGTCTATTCGTGGATGCCAAAGGGAAGACAGGCTTCCCAATTAAAAAAATAAAAATAAATAATGTATCTTTCGTCTCTCTGTGTTTCCTAATTTTCCTTGAATTCGCAAGAGGCTGAATGTATCTCACAGGAGAAAGCATCCGAGCGAGTGAAACAGCGTCACTTTGTGTCGGTAGGCCATTTATCTGATGCTTTCTGATCCAACCATTAATACATACATTGTTGTGCCCCTGGCCCGAGATGATGGAAATTCAATATATAGCTAGATGTAGAAGGCTAATAATGTTAACTAGCTAACGTTGCCCATTAAAGGAAGTTAGGTTAGCGAGCAAGCATTGTATACAGGTAGCCTAGGACAACAACAAATAAAAGTGTGTACTTGCTGTATGACAGAGTGATAGACCGTTTTGTCAACATGAAAGAGAGGATGATGGCATTGGTGTTTCTCAACAAGTAGGGTGAGTTAACATGTTTCCCACTTGCACGAACACGCACACACACAAATCAGAAACGTGGACAGCCACATCATATTTTGGCGTACAGTGATTGGACTAAATCGTTTTTGGTCTCTTTTTGTTATCACTGTATTAGACTAAGCAGAGGTGATTTGATGAATATTTTGCACATATTAGAAAACAGCACGTGAATCGGATACAGCACCGATCGGACTCTGGATCTGTAAACAGCAGCGCTATTAAAAAAACAACAACCAAATTGTAAATAAGGTAGATATCTACATGTCATAGCATCGGCTTTCTTTCACAGTGAAATCAGGGGAGAGCGCGAACGCAGTCCCCCACTACCAGAAATTATGCAATCGAGATTTCCACATTTGAGAAATTCGCAGGGGTCAGCACAGCCGGAGTGCAATGGCTGAGCCTCGCCCTGGGTGAACCGCCTTCTTGATCACGGTGTCTCCCTTGCCAGGTAAGTATGAGTTGTACATGAGTAATGTGGGATACTGATTCCCTTGCAAACGTTTTAGTCTAATGGTTATAGCACCACGGCTATTGAGAAAAAAGCAAATCAATTAAATGAACGTTCAGTGTTATTTTGTCTACTTGTAGATGGAAAGGTGAAAACACGTTTGAACTGTTATTTTACTCGTAAAATATGAGTGTTTTTGCATTTTCCCAGGATGCAATTCTGCAGAATTTAGCATAACAAAATCATTTTTAGTAAACGTGTCTGATAGCTGAAACTATAATAAATGATTAGAAATGCCCCTGAGTAACATCCCAAAAATATTCTGAAACACACATAAAGCCAAGTGAATGGAATTTGTGATTTTATTTAGCCTTTCTCGTCTCGTGGTTCTTTTTGTGTTCCAGAGAAAAGCCAGACTGCAATTCTACTATAGACCACTAGTGGCCACCCTCCCAGTCCCACACAGCCACCCATGCAGGCACATTGAAACAGGGAGCGCTGATACAGTTAGAATAACATTATTATATATTATATGAGTATTGTATTTCAACCACACCACCTCTTAATTAACAAATTAATAAACGG